>NW_026600326.1:300000-415213 GCF_029448725.1 Salvelinus fontinalis
CATCACTACCATCATCACCATCACTACCATCATCACCATCACTATCATCATCACCATCACTATCATCATCACCATCACTATCATCATCACCATCACTACCATCATCACCATCACTACCATCATCACCATCACTACCATCATCACCATCACTACCATCATCACCATCACTACCATCATCACCATCACTACCATCATCACCATCACTACCATCATCACCATCACTACCATCATCACCATCACTACCATCATCACCATCAACATCACCATCATCACTATCAACAATACCATCATCACCATCAACAATACCATCATCACCATCAACATCACCATCATCACTATCAACATCACCATCATCACTATCAACATCACTATCAACAATACCATCATCACCATCATCACCACCATCATCACCAGCATCACTACCATCATCACCACCATCATCATCACTACCATCATCACTACCATCACTACCATCACAACCACCACTACCACCATCTACCACCATCACCACCATCATCACCAACATCACTACCATCATCACTACCATCATCACTACCATCATCACTACCATCATCACTACCATCATCACTACCATCATCACTACCACCATCACCATCACTACCATCATCACTACCATCATCACTACCATCATCAATACCATCACTATAATCACTATCACCATCATCACCATCATCACCATCATCACCATCATCACCATCACTACATCAGCACTACATCAGCACTACATCACCATCACTACCATGACCATCACTACCATGACCATCACTACCATGACCATCACTACCATGACCATCACTACCATGACCATCACTACCATGACCATCACTACCATCACCATCACTACCATCACCATCACTACCATCACCATCACTACCATCACCACCATCACTACCATCACCACCATCACCACCATCACTACCATCACTACCATCACCACCATCACTACCATCCCCATCACTACCGTCCCCATCACTACCATCCCCATCACTACCATCATCATCATCACCATCATCACTACCACCACCATCATCACTACCATCATCACTACCATCATCACTACCATCATCATCATCATCATCACTACCATCATCATCATCATCATCACTACCATCATCACCATCATCACTACCATCATCACCATCACCACCATCACCACCATCATCACCATCATCACCATCACCATCATCACTATCACCACCACCATCACCACCATCACTACCATCACTACCATCACTACCATCACTACATCATCACTACCATCACTACATCATCACTACCATCATCAATACCATCATCAATACCATCATCAATACCATCATCAATACCATCATCAATACCATCATCACTATCATCAATACCACCATCACTATCATTAATACCACCATCACTATCATCAATACCACCATCACTATCATCAAAACCACCATCACTATCATCAATACCACCATCACTCTCATCAATACCATCATCACTACCATCATCACTATCATCAATACCATCATCACTATCATCAATACCACCATCACTATCATCAATACCATCATCAATACCACCATCAATACCATCATCAATACCACCATCAATACCATCATCAATACCATCATCAATACCATCATCAATATCATCATCAATACCATCAATACTATCATCACTATCATCAAAACCATCATCACTATCATCACTATCATCAATACCATCATCAATATCATCATCAATACCATCAATACTATCATCACTATCATCAAAACCATCATCACTATCATCACTATCATCAATACCACCATCACTATCATCAATACCATCATCACTATCATCAATACCATCATCACTATCATCAATACCACCATCACTATCATCAATACCACCATCACTATCATCAATACCACCATCACTATCATCAATACCACCATCACTATCATCAATACCACCATCTCTATCATCAATACCACCATCATTATCATCAATACCACCATCACTATCATCAATACCACCATCACTATCATCAATACCACCATCTCTATCATCAATACCACCATCATTATCATCAATACCACCATCACTCTCATCAATACCACCATCACTCTCATCAATACCACCATCACTCTCATCAATACCAACATCAATACCATCATCACTATCATCAATACCATCATCACTATCTTCAATAATATCATCAATCCCAACATCACCATCATCACTATCATCAATACCTTCACCACCATCATCACCACCATCATCACCACCATCATCACCACCACCACCATCACCACCACCATCACTACCATCATCACCATCACTACCATCATCACCATGACTATCACCACCACCATCACTACCATCATCACCATCACTACCATCATCACCATCACTATCATCATCACTATCACTATCATCATCACCATCACTACCATCATCACCATCACTACCATCATCACCATCACTACCATCATCACCATCACTACCATCATCACCATCACTACCATCATCACCATCAACATCACCATCATCACTATCAACAATACCATCATTACTATCAACAATACCATCATCACCATCAACATCACCATCATCACTATCAACATCACCATCATCACTATCAACATCACTATCAACAATACCATCATCACCATCATCACCAGCATCACTACCATCATCACCACCATCATCATCACCACCATCATCACTACCATCACTACCACCACTACCACCACTACCACCACTACCACCACTACCACCACCATCACCACCATCATCACCATCATCACCACCATCATCACCATCATCAATACCATCATCACTACCATCATCACTACCATCATCACTACCATCATCACTACCATCATCACTACCACCATCACTACCACCATCACTACCACCATCACTATCACCATCACTACCATCATCACTACCATCATCAATACCATCATCACCATCATCACCATCATCACCATCATCACCATCATCACCATCATCACCATCACTACATTAGCACTACATCACCATCACTACCATGACCATCACTACCATCACCATCACTACCATCACCATCACTACCATCACCACCATCACTACCATCACCACCATCACCACCATCACCACCAGCACTACCATCACCACCATCACTACCATCCCCATCACTACCATCCCCATCACTACCATCCCCATCACTACCATCCCCATCACTACCATCCCCATCACTACCATCCCCATCACTACCATCATCACTACCATCCCCATCACTACCATCCCCATCACTACCATCATCACTACCATCACCATCATCACTACCACCACCATCATCACTACCACCACCATCATCACTACCACTACCATCATCACTACCATCATCACTACCATCATCACTACCATCATCACTACCATCATCACTACCATTATCACTACCATTATCACTACCATCATCACTACCATCATCACTACCATCATCATCATCATCATCACTACCATCAACATCATCATCATCACTACCATCATCACCACCACCACCATCACCACCATCACTACCATCACTACCATCACTACCATCACTACCATCACTACATCATCACTACCATCATCACTACCATCATCACCACCATTATCACTACCATCATCACCATCATCACCTACAATACATCAATACATCATCACTATCATCATACCATCAATACACCATCACCACCATCATCACCATCATCACCATCAATGCATCATCAATACATCATCAATACATCATCAATACCATCACCATCATCACCATCAATACCATCACTATCATCACTATCATCAATACCATCAACACCATCAATACCACCATCACTGTCAACATCACTATCAACATCACCATCATCAATACATCATCACTACCATCATCACTATCATCAATACCATCATCAATACCATCATCAATACCATCATCAATACCATCATCAATACCATCATCAATACCATCATCAATACCATCATCACTATCATCAATACCACCATCACTATCATCAATACCACCATCACTCTCATCAATACCACCATCACTATCATCAATACCACCATCACTATCATCAATACCACCATCACTCTCATCAATACCATCATCACTACCATCATCACTATCATCAATACCATCATCACTATCATCAATACCACCATCACTATCATCAATACCATCATCAATACCACCATCAATACCATCATCAATACCACCATCAATACCATCATCAATACAATCATCAATACCATCATAAATACCATCAATACTATCATCACTATCATCAAAACCATCATCACTATCATCACTATCATCAATACCATCATCACTATCATCAATACCATCATCACTATCATCAATACCATCATCACTATCATCAATACCATCATCACTATCATCAAAACCATCATCACTATCATCACTATCATCAATACCATCATCACTATCATCAATACCATCATCACTATCATCAATACCATCATCACTATCATCAATACCATCATCACTATCATCAATACCATCATCACTATCATCAATACCATCATCACTATCAACAATACCACCATCAATACCACCATCACTATCATCAATACCACCATCTCTATCATCAATACCACCATCACTATCATCAATACCACCATCACTCTCATCAATACCACCATCACTCTCATCAATACCACCATCACTCTCATCAATACCACCATCACTATCATCAATACCACCATCACTATCATCAATACCACCATCACTATCATCAATACCACCATCACTATCATCAATACCACCATCACTATCATCAATACCACCATCACTATCATCAATACCACCATCTCTATCATCAATACCACCATCTCTATCATCAATACCACCATCACTATCATCAATACCACCATCACTCTCATCAATACCACCATCACTCTCATCAATACCACCATCACTCTCATCAATACCACCATCACTCTCATCAATACCACCATCACTCTCATCAATACCACCATCACTCTCATCAATACCACCACTCATCAATACCACCATCACTCTCATCAATACCACCATCACTCTCATCAATACCAACATCAATACCATCATCACTATCATCAATACCATCATCACTATCTTCAATAATATCATCAATACCAACATCACCATCATCACTATCATCAATACCATCACCACCACCATCATCACCACCATCATCACCACCATCATCACCACCATCATCACCATCACTACCATCATCACCATCACTACCATCATCACCATCACTACCATCATCACCATCACTACCATCATCACCATCACTACCATCATCACTATCAACAATACCATCATCAGCATCAACATCACCATCATCACCATCAACATCACCATCATCACCATCAACATCACCATCATCACTATCAACATCACTATCAACAATACCATCATCACCATCATCACCACCAATACATCAACACTATCATCAATACCATCATCACCATCAATACATCATCACTATCAACATCACTACCACCATCATCATCATCACCATCAATACATCATCACTATCATCATCACTATCAACAATACCATCATCACTACAATCACCATCATCACCACCATCACTATCAACAATACCATCATCAATATCATCAATACCATCACCATCATCACTACCATCAATACCATCACTATCAATACCATCATCACCATCCATCACCATCCATCACCATCCATCACCATCCATCACCATCCATCACCACCCATCACCACCCATCACCACCCATCACCATCCATCACCATCACAATCATCACCATCATCATCATCACCATCATCATCACCATCATCATCACCATCATCATCACCATCATCATCACCATCATCACCATCACTATCAACATCACTATCAACAATACCATCATCACTATCAACAATACCATCATCACTATCAACAATACCATCATCACTATCAACAATACCATCATCACTATCAACAATACCATCATCACTACCATCATCACTATTAACAATACCATCATCACTACCATCATCACCATCATCATCACTACCATCATCACCATCATCACTATCATCAATACCATCATCACTATCATCAATACCATCATCACTATCAACAATACCATCATCACTATCAACAATACCATCATCACTATCAACAATACCATCATCACTATCAACAATACCATCATCACTATCAACAATACCATCATCACTATCAACCATACCATCATCACTATCAACCATACCATCATCACTACCATCATCACCATCATCGCCATCAACATCACTATCATCATCGCCATCAACATCACTATCATCATCACCATCATCATCACCATCATCACTATCATCAATACCATCATCACATTCAACAATACCATCATCACTATCAACAATACCATCATCACTATCAACAATACCATCATCACCATCATCACTATCATCACCATCATCACTATCATCACTATCAACATCACTACCATCATCACCATCATCCCCATCATCACTATCATCACTATCATCACTATCATCACCATCATCACTATCAATACATCATCACTATCAACATCACTACCATCATCAACATCACTACCATCACCATCATCAATACCATCACCAATACCATCACCACCATCATCACTACCATCATCACTACCATCATCACTACCATCACCACCATCATCACTACCATCATCACTACCATCACTACCATCATCACCATCATCACCATCATCATCACTATCATCACTATCATCACTATCATCTACACCATCACTACCATCATCACTACCATCATCACCATCATCACCATCATCATCACTATCATCACTATCATCACTATCATCACTATCATCTACACCATCACTACCATCATCACTACCATCATCACTACCATCATCACTACCATCACCACCATCATCACTACCATCATCACTACCATCACTACCATCATCACCATCATCACCATCATCACCATCACTACCATCATCACCATCAATACATCATCACCATCAATACATCATCACTATAATCATCACTACCATCATCACCATCACTACCACCATCCCCATCAATACATCATCACTATCATCAATACCATCACCATCATCACCATCATCAATACATCATCACTACCATCATCACTATCAACAATACCATCATCACTATCAACAATACCACATCACTATCAACAATACCATCATCACTATCATCACCATCATCACCACCATCACCACCATCACTATCAACAATACCATCATCACTATCAACAATACCATAATCACTACCATCATCACTATCAACAATACCATCATCACTATCATCATCACTATCAACAATACCATCATCACCATCATCAAGATCATCACCATCAATACATCATCACTATCAACATCACTACCATCATCACTATCAATACATTATCACTATCAACATCACTACCATCATCACCATCATCACCATCAATACATCAATACATCATCACTATCATCAATACCATCATCACTATCATCAATACCATCATCACCATCATCACTATCAACATCACTATCAACATCACCATCAATACCATCAACATCATCACCATCATCACCATCATCACCATCATCACCATCAATACCATCATCACCATCAATACATCATCACTATCAACATCACTATCAACAATACCATCATCACCATCATCACTATCAACATCACCATCATCACTATCAACATCACCATCATCACTATCAACAATACCATCATCACCATCACTATCACCATCACCATCACGATCATCATCACCATCACCATCACGATCATCATCACCATCATCATCACCATCATCACCACCATCATCATCACCATCACCACCATCATCACCACCATCATCACCATCATCATCACCATCATCACCATCATCACTATCAACATCACTATCACCATCATCACTATCAACATCACCATCATCACCATCAATACATCATCACCATCACTACCATCATCACTATCAACAATACCATCATCACTATCAACAACACCATCACCACTATCAACAACACCATCATCACCATCATCACCATAAATACCAGCATCACTATCAACAATACCACCATCACTATCAACAATACCACCATCACTATCATCAATACCACCATCACTATCAACAATACCACCATCACTATCATCAATACCACCATCACTATCATCAATACCACCATCACTATCATCAATACCATAATCAATACTATCATCACTATCAACAATACCATCAATACCATCATCAATACCATCAATACCACCATCACTCTCATCAATACCACCATCACTCTCATCAATACCACCATCACTCTCATCAATACCACCATCACTCTCATCAATACCACCATCACTCTCATCAATACCACCATCAATACTATCATCACTATCATCAATACTATCATCACTATCAACAATACCATCATCACTATCATCAATACCATCATCACTCTCATCAATACCACCATCACTATCATCAATACCATCATCACTATCATCAATACCATCATCACTATCATCACTATCATCAATACCATCATCACTATCATCAATACCAACATCACCATCATCACTGTCATCAATACCATCATCACTATCATCAATACCACATCACCACCATCACTATCATTAATACCATCATCACTATCATCACCACCACCACCATCAACACATCATCAGCTATATATAGGTATATAGCCTTGTTGTTATTTTATTGTGTTACTATTTTTCCTTCAGTTTATTTAGCACATTTTTCTTACTTACTTTTTAAAAACTCTACATTGTTGGGAAAGGGCTCTTAAGTAAGCATTTCATGGTAAGATGTACACCTGTTGTATTCGGGGCATGCGACAAATAAAATGAGATATTGATTTGAAACACAAATGTGGACGGAGTGCTTGACACAGTGAGAGGACTGTTGCTAGGTGATGGACACAGTGAGATGACTGTTGCTAGGTGATGGACACAGTGAAAGGACTGTTGCTAGGTGATGGACACAGTGAAAGGACTGTTGCTAGGTGATGGACACAGTGAAAGGACTGTTGCTAGGTGATGGACACAGTGAAAGGACTGTTGCTAGGTGATGGACACAGTGAAAGGACTGTTGCTAGGTGATGGACACAGTGAAAGGACTGTTGCTAGGTGATGGACACAGTGAAAGGACTGTTGCTAGGTGATGGACACAGTGAAAGGACTGTTGCTAGGTGATAGACACAGTGAAAGGACTGTTGCTAGGTGATGGACACAGTGAAAGGACTGTTGCTAGGTGATGGACACAGTGAAAGGACTGTTGCTAGGTGATGGACAAAGTGAAAGGACTGTTGCTAGGTTATGGACACAGTGAGATGACTGTTGCTAGGCGATGGACTGATGTGGCTGTGCGTTGCAGTGTTATGTGTCCTCTCACCAGCTTTCTTGGGGGTGCGGGTGAAGGTTCCCTTGACGGTACGACAGTGAGAATTGTCCCCACCACACACTCCACACTTATCCTCCACCTTGTTGGAACCAATCTCTTTGTCGCAGCCAACTTTCTGGAAGACAGAACCACACAGAAAAACAACACCCGTCAAGTCTGTTTTTGGGAAATCAGGAGTGATATTTGTAACAAGCCTGAAGCTGTAGATTAAACCCTTGATTAGCTATTGGCAAAACATGACTTTCAGTAAAGAGTCAGACTAATTCTGACGGAGAGACATTAAGCTGGTTCAGAGAGGTTAGGTTAGGTTTAGCCTACTCAAGACACTCTCCCCTGACACAGAGAGGTTAGGTTTAGCCTACTCAAGACACTCTCCCCTGACAGAGAGAGGTTAGGTTTAGCCTACTCAAGACACTCTCCCCTGACACAGAGAGGTTAGGTTTAGCCTACTCAAGATACTCTCCCCTGACACAGAGAGGTTAGGTTAGGTTTAGCCTACTCAAGACACTCTCCCCTGACACAGAGGTTAGGTTTAGCCTACTCAAGATACTCTCCCCTGACACAGAGAGGTTAGGTTAGGTTTAGCCTACTCAAGACACTCTCCCCTGACACAGAGAGGTTAGGTTTAGCCTACTCAAGACACTCTCCCCTGACACAGAGAGGTTAGGTTAGGTTTAGCCTACTCAAGACACTCTCCCCTGACACAGAGGTTAGGTTTAGCCTACTCAAGACACTCTCCCCTGACACAGAGGTTAGGTTTAGCCTACTCAGACACTCTCCCCTGACACAGAGGTTAGGTTTAGCCTACTCAAGACACTCTCCCCTGACACAGAGAGGTTAGGTTTAGCCTACTCAAGACACTCTCCCCTGACAGAGAGGTTAGGTTTAGCCTACTCAAGCCACTCTCCCCTGACAGAGAGAGGTTAGGTTTAGCCTACTCAAGACACTCTCCCCTGACAGAGAGGTTAGGTTAGGTTTAGCCTACTCAAGACACTCCCCTGACAGATGCTGGAGGGTTAGGGTTGGGTTAGGTTAAGGCTAGGTTACTCACCTAACATTCTCCCCTGATAAAGTTGGGATAGGTTAAGATTAGGTTAGGTAACATTAGGTTAGAGTTAGGTTACTCACCACACACTCTCCTCTGACACAGATGCTGTAGGGGTCTTTGTAGGAGCAGCGTGTCCCATCATGCACCAGCTGCTTCATGTATGCCACGTCAGCAGTCTCCTTCGACTGGCAGTACAGGTGGCACCTCTTATTGGCTGAAACACAGTACAGCTGACACCACTTGGCACCTAAAACCCTCACAAACTTTTACAGATGCACTATTGAGAGCATCCTGTCCGGCTTAAAAAATAAAAACAGCTTTTATCTCAAGGCTATCAGACTGTTAGACAGCCATCACTAGCCAGCTACAACCCGGTTACTCAACAATGCACCTTTGAGGCTGCTAGCATATTTACATAGACGATCACTGGCCACTTGAATCATCTCATATGTATATACTGTATTCTATTCTACTGTATTTTAGTCAATGCCACTCCGACATTGCTAAATTTCATAATTATATTATTTTACGTTTAGATTAGTGTGTATTGTTGTGAATTGTTAGATATTACTGCACTTTTGGAACTAGGAACACAAGCATTTCGCTATACCCATCATAACATCTGCTAAATATGTGCATGTAACCAACAAATTTGATTTGATGCAAGTTAAATAAAGTTAAATACAAAATAAAACTAAATAAAAAGCATGTTAATGCACAGTGGTGCTCTGTGACTGGCTAATAGGGCACGTTGAGGTACAGTGGTGCTCTGTGACTGGCTAATAGGGCACGTTGAGGCACAGTGGTGCTCTGTGACTGGCTAATAGGGCACGTTGAGGCACAGTGGTGCTCTGTGACTGGCTAATAGGGCACATTGAGGCACAGTGGTGCTCCGTGGCTGGCTAATAGGGCACGTTGAGGCACAGTGGTGCTCTGTGACTGGCTAATAGGGCACGTTGAGGCACAGTGGTGCTCTGTGACTGGCTAATAGGGCACGTTGAGGTACAGTGGTGCTCCGTGGCTGGCTAATAGGGCACGTTGAGGCACAGTGGTGCTCCGTGACTGGCTAATAGGGCACGTTGAGGCACAGTGGTGCTCTGTGACTGGCTAATAGGGCACGTTGAGGCACAGTGGTGCTCTGTGACTGGCTAATAGGGCACGTTGAGGCACAGTGGTGCTCTGTGACTGGCTAATAGGGCACGTTGAGGTACAGTGGTGCTCCGTGGCTGGCTAATAGGGCACGTTGAGGCACAGTGGTGCTCCGTGACTGGCTAATAGGGCACGTTGAGGCACAGTGGTTCTCCGTGGCTGGCTAATAGGGCACGTTGAGGCACAGTGGTGCTCCGTGACTGGCTAATAGGGCACGTTGAGGCACAGTGGTGCTCTGTGACTGGCTAATAGGGCACGTTGAGGCACAGTGGTGCTCCGTGACTGGCTAATAGGGCACGTTGAGGCACAGTGGTGCTCCGTGACTGGCTAATAGGGCACGTTGAGGTACAGTGGTGCTCCGTGACTGGCTAATAGGGCACGTTGAGGCACAGTGGTGCTCCGTGACTGGCTAATAGGGCACGTTGAGGCACAGTGGTGCTCCGTGGCTGGCAAATAGGGCACGTTGAGTCACAGTGGTGCTCTGTGACTGGCTAATAGGGCACGTTGAGGCACAGTGGTGCTCCGTGGCTGGCTAATAGGGCACGTTGAGGCACAGTGGTGCTCCGTGACTGGCTAATAGGGCACGTTGAGGCACAGTGGTGCTCCGTGGCTGGCTAATAGGGCACGTTGAGGCACAGTGGTGCTCCGTGGCTGGCTAATAGGGCACGTTGAGGCACAGTGGTGCTGTGTGACTGGCTAATAGGGCACGTTGAGGCACAGTGGTGCTCCGTGGCTGGCTAATAGGGCACGTTGAGGCACAGTGGTGCTCTGTGACTGGCTAATAGGGCACGTTGAGGCACAGTGGTGCTCTGTGACTGGCTAATAGGGCACGTTGAGGCACAGTGGTGCTCCGTGACTGGCTAATAGGGCAAGTTGAGGCACAGTGGTGCTCTGTGACTGGCTAATAGGGCACGTTGAGGCACAGTGGTGCTCCGTGACTGGCTAATAGGGCACGTTGAGGCACAGTGGTGCTCCGTGACTGGCTAATAGGGCACGTTGAGGCACAGTGGTGCTCCGTGACTGGCTAATAGGGCACGTTGAGGCACAGTGGTGCTCCGTGGCTGGCTAATAGGGCACGTTGAGGCACAGTGGTGCTCCGTGACTGGCTAATAGGGCACGTTGAGGCACAGTGGTGCTCCGTGACTGGCTAATAGGGCACGTTGAGGCACAGTGGTGCTCCGTGACTGGCTAATAGGGCACGTTGAGGCACAGTGGTGCTCTGTGACTGGCTAATAGGGCACGTTGAGGTACAGTGGTGCTCCGTGGCTGGCTAATAGGGCACGTTGAGGCACAGTGGTGCTCCGTGGCTGGCTAATAGGGCACGTTGAGGCACAGTGGTGCTCTGTGACTGGCTAATAGTGCACGTTGAGGCACAGTGGTGCTGAGTGACTGGCTAATAGGGCACGTTGAGGTACAGTGGTGCTCCGTGGCTGGCTAATAGGGCACGTTGAGGCACAGTGGTGCTCCGTGACTGGCTAATAGGGCACGTTGAGGCACAGTGGTGCTCTGTGACTGGCTAATAGGGCACGTTGAGGCACAGTGGTGCTCTGTGACTGGCTAATAGGGCACGTTGAGGCACAGTGGTGCTCCGTGACTGGCTAATAGGGCACGTTGAGGTACAGTGGTGCTCCGTGGCTGGCTAATAGGGCACGTTGAGGCACAGTGGTGCTCCGTGACTGGCTAATAGGGCACGTTGAGGCACAGTGGTGCTCCGTGACTGGCTAATAGGGCACGTTGAGGTACAGTGGTGCTCCGTGGCTGGCTAATAGGGCACGTTGAGGCACAGTGGTGCTCCGTGACTGGCTAATAGGGCACGTTGAGGCACAGTGGTGCTCTGTGACTGGCTAATAGGGCACGTTGAGGCACAGTGGTGCTCTGTGACTGGCTAATAGGGCACGTTGAGGCACAGTGGTGCTCCGTGACTGGCTAATAGGGCACGTTGAGGCACAGTGGTGCTCTGTGACTGGCTAATAGGGCACGTTGAGGCACAGTGGTGCTCCGTGACTGGCTAATAGGGCACGTTGAGGCACAGTGGTGCTCCGTGACTGGCTAATAGGGCACGTTGAGGTACAGTGGTGCTCCGTGACTGGCTAATAGGGCACGTTGAGGCACAGTGGTGCTCCGTGACTGGCTAATAGGGCACGTTGAGGCACAGTGGTGCTCCGTGGCTGGCAAATAGGGCACGTTGAGTCACAGTGGTGCTCCGTGGCTGGCTAATAGGGCACGTTGAGGCACAGTGGTGCTCCGTGGCTGGCTAATAGGGCACGTTGAGGCACAGTGGTGCTCCGTGACTGGCTAATAGGGCACGTTGAGGCACAGTGGTGCTCCGTGGCTGGCTAATAGGGCACGTTGAGGCACAGTGGTGCTCCGTGGCTGGCTAATAGGGCACGTTGAGGCACAGTGGTGCTCCGTGACTGGCTAATAGGGCACGTTGAGGCACAGTGGTGCTCCGTGGCTGGCTAATAGGGCACGTTGAGGAAAAGTGGTGCTCTGTGACTGGCTAATAGGGCACGTTGAGGCACAGTGGTGCTCCGTGACTGGCTAATAGGGCACGTTGAGGCACAGTGGTGCTCTGTGACTGGCTAATAGGGCACGTTGAGGCACAGTGGTGCTCCGTGACTGGCTAATAGGGCACGTTGAGGCACAGTGGTGCTCCGTGACTGGCTAATAGGGCACGTTGAGGCACAGTGGTGCTCCGTGACTGGCTAATAGGGCACGTTGAGGCACAGTGGTGCTCCGTGGCTGGCTAATAGGGCACGTTGAGGCACAGTGGTGCTCCGTGACTGGCTAATAGGGCACGTTGAGGCACAGTGGTGCTCCGTGACTGGCTAATAGGGCACGTTGAGGCACAGTGGTGCTCTGTGACTGGCTAATAGGGCACGTTGAGGCACAGTGGTGCTCTGTGACTGGCTAATAGGGCACGTTGAGGCACATTGGTGCTCCGTGACAGGCTAATAGGGCACGTTGAGGCACAGTGGTGCTCCGTGACTGGCTAATAGGGCACGTTGAGGCACAGTGGTGCTCCGTGACTGGCTAATAGGGCACGTTGAGGCACAGTGGTGCTCCGTGACTGGCTAATAGGGCACGTTGAGGTACAGTGGTGCTCCGTGACTGGCTAATAGGGCACGTTGAGGCACAGTGGTGCTCCGTGACTGGCTAATAGGGCACGTTGAGGCACAGTGGTGCTCTGTGACTGGCTAATAGGGCACGTTGAGGTACAGTGGTGCTCTGTGACTGGCTAATAGGGCACGTTGAGGCACAGTGGTGCTCTGTGACTGGCTAATAGGGCACGTTGAGGCACAGTGGTGCTCCGTGACTGGCTAATAGGGCACGTTGAGGTACAGTGGCGCTCCGTGGCTGGATAATAGGGCACGTTGAGGCACAGTGGCGCTCCGTGACTGGCTAATAGGGCACGTTGAGGCACAGTGGTGCTCCGTGACTGGCTAATAGGGCACGTTGAGGCACAGTGGTGCTCCGTGGCTAATAGGGCACGTTGAGGCACAGTGGTGCTCCGTGACTGGCTAATAGGGCACGTTGAGGCACAGTGGTGCTCCGTGGCTGGCTAATAGGGCACGTTGAGGCACAGTGGTGCTCCGTGACTGGCTAATAGGGCACATTGAGGCACAGTGGTGCTCCGTGACTGGCTAATAGGGCACGTTGAGGCACAGTGGTGCTCCGTGGCTAATAGGGCACGTTGAGGCACAGTGGTGCTCCGTGACTGGCTAATAGGGCACGTTGAGGCACAGTGGTTCTCCGTGGCTGGCTAATAGGGCACGTTGAGGCACAGTGGTGCTCCGTGACTGGCTAATAGGGCACGTTGAGGCAGTGGTGCTCCGTGACTGGCTAATAGGGCACGTTGAGGCACAGTGGTGCTCCGTGACTGGCTAATAGGGCACGTTGAGGCACAGTGGTGCTCCGTGACTGGCTAATAGTTCACGTTGAGGCACAGTGGTGCTCCGTGACTGGCTAATAGGGCACGTTGAGGCACAGTGGTGCTCCGTGACTGGCTAATAGGGCACGTTGAGGCACAGTGGTGCTCCGTGGCTGGCTAATAGGGCACGTTGAGGCACAGTGGTGCTCCGTGACTGGCTAATAGGGCACGTTGAGGCACAGTGGTGCTCCGTGACTGGCTAATAGGGCACGTTGAGGCACCGTGGTGCTCTGTGGCTGGCTAATAGGGCACGTTGAGGCACAGTGGTGCTCCGTGACTGGCTAATAGGGCACATTGAGGCACAGTGGTGCTCCGTGACTGGCTAATAGGGCACGTTGAGGCACAGTGGTGCTCCGTGACTGGCTAATAGGGCACGTTGAGGCACAGTGGTGCTCCGTGACTGGCTAACAGGGCACGTTGAGGCACAGTGGTGCTCCGTGGCTGGCTAATAGGGCACGTTGAGGCACAGTGGTGCTCCGTGACTGGCTAATAGGGCACATTGAGGCAGAGTGGTGCTCCGTGACTGGCTAATAGGGCACGTTGAGGCACAGTGGTGCTCCGTGGCTAATAGGGCACTTTGAGGCACAGTGGTGCTCCGTGACTGGCTAATAGGGCACGTTGAGGCACAGTGGTGCTCCGTGGCTGGCTAATAGGGCACGTTGAGGCACAGTGGTGCTCCGTGACTGGCTAATAGGGCACGTTGAGGCAGTGGTGCTCCGTGACTGGCTAATAGGGCACGTTGAGGCACAGTGGTGCTCCGTGACTGGCTAATAGGGCACGTTGAGGCACAGTGGTGCTCCGTGACTGGCTAATAGGGCACGTTGAGGCACAGTGGTGCTCCGTGGCTGGCTAATAGGGCACGTTGAGGCACAGTGGTGCTCCGTGACTGGCTAATAGGGCACGTTGAGGCACAGTGGTGCTCCGTGACTGGCTAATAGGGCAAGTTGAGGCACCGTGGTGCTCTGTGGCTGGCTAATAGGGCACGTTGAGGCACAGTGGTGCTCCGTGACTGGCTAATAGGGCACATTGAGGCACAGTGGTGCTCCGTGACTGGCTAATAGGGCACGTTGAGGCACAGTGGTGCTCCGTGACTGGCTAATAGGGCACGTTGAGGCACAGTGGTGCTCCGTGACTGGCTTATAGGGCACATTGAGGCACAGTGGTGCTCCGTGACTGGCTAATAGGGCACGTTGAGGCACAGTGGTGCTCCGTGGCTGGCTAATAGGGCACGTTGAGGCAGTGGTGCTCCGTGACTGGCTAATAGGGCACGTTGAGGCACAGTGGTGCTCCGTGACTGGCTAATAGGGCACGTTGAGGCACAGTGGTGCTCCGTGGCTGGCTAATAGGGCACGTTGAGGCACAGTGGTGCTCCGTGACTGGCTAATAGGGCACGTTGAGGCACAGTGGTGCTCCGTGACTGGCTAATAGGGCACGTTGAGGCACAGTGGTGCTCCGTGACTGGCTAATAGGGCACGTTGAGGCACAGTGGTGCTCCGTGGCTGGCTAATAGGGCACGTTGAGGCACAGTGGTGCTCCGTGACTGGCTAATAGGGCACGTTGAGGCACAGTGGTGCTCCGTGACTGGCTAATAGGGCACGTTGAGGCACAGTGGTGCTCCGTGACTGGCTAATAGGGCACATTGAGGCACAGTGGTGCTCCGTGACTGGCTAATAGGGCACGTTGAGGCACAGTGGTGCTCCGTGACTGGCTAATAGGGCACGTTGAGGCACAGTGGTGCTCCGTGACTGGCTAGTAGGGCACGTTGAGGCACAGTGGTGCTCCGTGACTGGCTAATAGGGCACGTCTCCCTATAGGAGAACCCTTTGCAGAACCCTGTTCGGTTCTGTGAAAAAGGTTCTACCTGGAACCAAAACGGGTTCTCCTATAGGGACAGCTGAAGAACCCTTTTGCAAAGCTTTTTTCTAACAGTGTACACACTACTCACAGTCAGGGTGCTCATAGGGCAGCCAGTGGTGCTTGGTGTTGTGGAACTCAAAGTGGGAGTTGCGTAGCTGGCACTGCTGGGCCCTGAAGTCCTCAAAGTGTTTGGGGCAGTCCTCGGTGTTACACAGCTGGTACTCATAATTCACCCCGGGACAGTCCCCACCGCCGTTAGAGGGGCTGAGGAGAGGGGAGAAACATACACTATCATCATTATACATTTTTCCAAATTACACAAACATATCTCCTATCAGGTAATGCAGGGGAACTCAAATACTATTTTAGAACATTCAGTCACACAAATGTCCTGTGTGGTAAAAGCTCTGGATGGATATTGTCATTTATCAACAACAAAAAACACCGCACGGCCCGTGCCGACCCAAACTGCTCAAATTGTTCACACCGCTTCTACACATTTTGCCATGGACCGAGAGAACATTTTGAAGTTTTAAAGTAAATTTCCTGCAATTCTACACATTTTGCCATGTTAAACCTCTTATGGCTGGGGGCAGTATTAAGTAGCTTGGATGAATAAGGTGCCCAGAGTAAACTGCCTGCTACTCAGGCCCAGAAGCTAAGATGTGCATATTATTAGTAGATTTTGATAGAAAACACTCTGAAGTTTCTAAAACTGTTTGAATGATGTCTGTGAGTATAACAGAACTCATATGGCAGGCAAAAACCTGAGAAAAAATCCAACCAGGAAGTGGGAAATCTGAGGTTTGTAGATTTTCAAGTCTTTCCCTATCCAATATACAGTGTCTATGGAGTCATATTTCACTTCCTAAGGCTTCCACTAGATGTCAGTCTTTAGACCCTTGTTCCAGGCTTCTACTGTGAAGGGGGAGAGAATGAGAGCTGTTTCAACCAGGTGTCTGGCAGAGTGCCACGAGCTCACTCAGGCGCTCCCCCGTGAGAGGTAGGTGCGTTCCTTTTCCTTTCTAAAGACAAAGGAATTCTCCGGTTGAAACATTATTAAAGATTTGTTAAAAACATCCTAAAGATTGATTCTGTACATCGTTTGACATGTTTCTACAAACTGTAATGTAATTTTTTGACTTTGTCTGGCCTGCGCGTCGTGAATTTGGATTTTTTAACTAAACGCGCGAACAAAAAGGAGGTTTTTCGACATAAATTATGGACTTTATCGAACAAAACAAACATTTATTGTGGAACTGGGATTCCTGGGAGTGCATTCTGATGAAGATCATCAAAGGTAAGTGAATATTTATAATGCTATTTCTGACTTCTGTTGACTCCACAACATGGCGGGTATCTGTATGGCTTGTTTTGGTCTCAGAGCTGTACTCAGATTGCATGGTGTGCTTTTTCCGCAAAGCTTTTTTGAAATCTGACACAGAGGTTGCATTAAGGAGAAGTTTATCTAAAATTCCATGTATCTTTTATGCAAAATCACCAGGTGTTTTGGAGGCAAAATCTCACCAGTAAATTTGAACCGTTGTATAGCAATTTATATCCTTTTAGTGCGATTTTGAGGCATTGCTTTGTTGTGCACTTTGACGCGCTGGGCACATTTCGGGGTCCCGGTCGTACGTTAGTGGGCATTTCGACGGACAAGTGGACATCTTTCGACCAAAAGAAGATTAGACCCAAGAAAGGATTCTTTGCCCAAGATTCTGATGGAAGAACAGCTCACAGTAAGAACAATTTATGATGATAAATCGTGTTTCTGTCGAAAAATGTTAAAGCTTACGCCGCCATTTTGTTTTGTATAGCTTCGCTTGGCGCAACCTGTATTGAAAAGTAAGGATAATTTAAAAAATGTAAATCAGCGATTGCATTAACTTCTTGCGACTACAGGGGGTGCTGTTTTCTCATTAGCATAATTGCATTACAGATTAAACGGCTTCCTACTAAATTCTTGCTCGTACAATATGCATATTATTACTAGTGGAAGAGAACTCATTCTACAGCAATTTCCCTGACATGGAGTCAGATTTCACACATTTTGGCCCCTGATCTGGAGTCAGTTTAAAGGCCACTGTGAACGCTATCAGGATACGGACACTGCTTACGTCTTCCCCTGGATGCCTTTACGTGATGACGATTTGAATGGTATCGATTGCGCAATCACAGCCCCTATAAAACAAAAACACGTGTAGGTAGGAACTCTTTTCCAGATGCGTCGGGCGCCCGGTGGACACCGACCTGCTCTTTTTCCAAGCATTAGTGTAGCCAGTTATATTTCTCCGGTCATGTTTCTACTCGTTATAGGAGTTAAAAACATCATAAGGTAGTTAATTTAAACCGTTTTATAGCAATTTATATCCGTTTAGTGCGATTTTGAGACATTTATTTCTGAGACACTGTGAATCTCTGGGCACGGTTCCAGTTCATGCCGAACGCAATGGGCATTTCTACATGGCAAGAGGACAGCTTTCGACCAAAAGACGATTAGACCCAAGAAAGGATTCTTTGCCCAAGATTCTGATGGAAGAACAGGAACAATTTATTATGATAAATCGTGTTTCTGTCGAAAAATGTTAATGCTTATGACGCCATCTTATTAGACGTACCTTCGCTTGGCGCAAACTGTATTGAAAAGTAAGGATAATTAAAAAAATGTAAATCAGCGATTGTATTAAGAATTAAATTGTCTATCAATCGCTGTCCACCCTATATTTTTTAGTCACGTTTATGAGTATTTATGTATACGACTAGATCACTGTATAATATGGCGCACGACATTGTCTGACCAGCTGGGCAACTTTTGTCATTGTCTAACCATGATTTTGGTGGCTAAATATGCACATTTTCAAACAAACTGTATATGTATGTTGTAATGTGATGTTACAGGAGTGTCATCTGAAGAATTCTGAGAAGGTTAGTGAAAAAATTAATATATTTTGGCGATGTTTACGTTATCGCTCTCTTTGGCTAGAATCAATGCTCTGGTAACGTTTGCATATGTGGTATGCTAATATAACGATTTATTGTGTTTTCGCTGTAAGACACTTAGAAAATCTGAAATATTGTCTGTATTCACAGGATCTGTGTCTTTCGATTAGTGTATGCTGTGTATTTTTACGAAATGTTTGATGATTAGTAATTAGGTAAACACGTTGCTCATTGTATTTATTCTAGTCCATTTGTGACGGTGGGTGCAATTGTAAACTATGATATCTACCTGAAATATGTACATTTTTCTAACAAAACCTATCCTATACCATAAATATGTTATCAGACTGTCATCTGATGAGGTTTTTTCTTGGTTAGTGGCTATCAATATCTTAGTTTAGCCGAATTGGTGATAGCACCTGATGGAGTAAGAAACTGATGGAGTTAGAAAAGTGGTGTCTTTTGCTAACGTGGTTAGCTAATAGATTTACATATTTTGTCTTCCCTGTAAAACATTTAAAAAATCTGAAATGGTGGCTTTATTCACAGGATCTGTATCTTTCATTAGGTGTCTTGGACTTGTGATTTAATGATATTTAGATGCTACTATTTAATTGTGACGCTATGCTAGCGATGCTAATCAGTGTGGGGGGGGGGGGGGGGGGGGGGCTCCCGGACCCGGGGTAGGTGCTCGTTAGAGGTTAAGAACTAATTTGTCTTTCGATTCCTGTCAACCCTGTATTTTTTAGTCAAGTATATGATTAGCTATTGATTAAACTAGATCACTCAAAGATGGCGACCGACATTTCCAGGCTTGTTTTGCTACTATTTTCATTGTATAACCACGTTTTTTTATGGCTAAATATGCACATTTTCGAACAAACTGTATATGTATGTTATAATATGATGTTACAGGAGTGTCATCTGAAGAATTCTGAGAAGGTTAGTGAAAAAAATTATATATTTTGGCGATGATATGATATCGCTCTCTTTGGCTAGAATCAGTGCTCGGGTAACTTTTGCGTATGTGGTATGCTAATATAACGATTTATTGTGTTTTCGCCGTAAAACACTTAGAACATCTGAAATGTTGTCTGAATTCACAAGATCTGTGTCTGTCCATTGCTGTGTGCTGTGTATTCTTAAGAAATGTTTTATGATGAGTAAATTGGTAATACACGTTGCTGTCTGTAGTAATTCTAGGAGCATTGGTGAGAGTTGTGATGCTGGCTGCAATGGCAAACTATGATTTATACCTGAAATATGCACATTTTTCTAACAAAACCTATCCTATACCATAAATATGTTATCAGACTGTCATCTGATGAGGTTTTTTCTTGGTTAGTGGCTATCAATATCTTAGTTTAGCCGAATTGGTGATAGCTACTGGTGTTGAGAGAAAATGGTGGACAAAGAAAAATGGTGATTTTTGCTAACATGGTTAGCTAATAGATTTACATATTGTGTCTTCCCTGTAAAACATTTTAAAAATCTGAAATGGTGGCTTTATTCACAAGATCTGTATCTTTCATTAGGTGTCTTGGACTTGTGATTTAATGATATTTAGATGCTACTATTTAATTGTGACGCTATGCTAGCGATGCTAATCAGTGTGGGGGGGGGGGGTGGGGGGTGCTCCCGGATCCGGGGTAGAGGCTCGTTAGAGGTTAAGTAGTTTAATCACGTAATAATAATAATTACAGAGAATTTTTGATAAAGATTCATCTTCAGTTTAATGATGCCAAAGACACAACAATATCTATGTTTAATGTATGTTTTTTCAATATAGTTGAATCAGATTATTGAAACTTTTTTCCGGAGTTTTGTCGTGTTCCGTCCTATGACTGTTTACGTTGGAGAAATTTGTGCCACTCGGCTAGTGCCAATGCTAATTGAAGAGGGAAATTTGCCATTCTGAATCGAAACAACGTCTCATCTGGACAGAGGACACCTTCTTCAACATTCTGATGAAAGATCAGCAAAAGTAAGACCCATTTTATGATGTTATTTCATATATCTGTCGTGCATGTGAACTGGCCGTGGGCGGCCAATTGTGTCTGTCTATTGTAGCTACGCTAATATAGCGATACATTTTGTTTTCGCTGTAAAACATTTAATAAATCGGAAATATTGTTTGGAATCACAAGATGCCTGTCTTTCAATTGCTGCAGACTATGTATTTTTCAGAAATGTTTTATGATGAGTAATTAGCTATTTGACGTTGGTGTCTGTAAATATTATGGCTGCTTTCGGTGCAATTTCGGATTGTAGCTGAAATGTAAACTATGGTTTATACATGAAATATACACATTTTTCGAACAAAACATATGCTATACAATAAATATGTTATCAGACTGTCATCTGATGAATTTGTTTCTTGGTTAGTGGCTATTTATATCTTTATTTGGTCGAATTTGTGATAGCACCTGATGGAGTAAGAAACTGATGGAGTTAGAAAAGTTGTCTTTTGCTAACGTGGTTAGCTAATAGATTTACATATTTTGTCTTCCCTGTAAAACATTTAAAAAATCGGACATGTTGGCTTGATTCACAAGATGTGCACCCTTCATCTGGTGTCTTGGACTTGTTAATGTGTGAAAGTTAAATATTTTAAAAAAATATCTTTTGAATTTCGCGCCCTGCACTTTGAGCTGGATGTTGTCATAAGTGTACCGGTGTCGGGCTGCCCCCGTAAAAGGTTAACCTCTACATCACCAGAGGAACAGAGGAGGAGTAGGATTAGATACGGCTAAAGGCTATAAGAACTGGTCGTCTAGTGCGTTCGGAACAGAGAATAAAAGGAGCAGATTTCTGGGCGTGGTAGAATAGATTCAGGCCATTATGTACAGACAAGAGTATGGAGGATGTGAGTACAGTGGAGGTAAACCTAGGCATTGAATGACGATGAGAGAGGTTGCATCTCTGGAGGCACCAGTTAAGCCAGGTGTGGTCTCCGCATGTATGGGGGGTGGGACAAAAGAGCTGTCTAAGGCATGTTGAGCGGGACTGAGGGCTCTACATTGAAATAAAACAATAAGAACTAACCAAAACAGCAGTAGACAAGGCATATTGACATTAAAGAGAGGCATTTTATTTAACCAGGTAGGCCAGTTGAGAACAAGTTCTCATTTACAACTGCAACCTGGCCAAGATAAAGCAAAGCAGTGCGACACAAACAACAACACAGAGTTACACATGGAATAAACAAACATACAGTCAATAATACAGTAGAAAAAGTCTACATACAGTGTGTGCAAATGGCGTGACGAGGAAAAGCAATCAGTGTTGGTCAGGAGAGCTAAGACAACAACGGGTAAATCGCGATGAATGGGCAAAGAGTCAGTTAGGTACACAGGACCTGAGTTCGAGGCTGGGATGACAGATAAACAAAATGAGATAGTGTTAGTGAACAGTCCAGCAGGCATCAGCTGTGTAGCCGAGTGATCATAGGGTCCAATGAGCAGCAATAGGTGAGTCAGGGAGCCGTTCTGTAGTCACTACTACGCTAGGCGAGTATTGTAGCCCAAGAATTAGCTGGTATACTCCGTCGGCTGGCCGGGAGATGGGCCTAGCTCGAGGCTCTCTCAAGGCTAACTGGTGCTTGCTTCGGAACAAGAGGCGTTATCCCACAATAGCCACTCGGTTGCAGCTAACTAGCTGCGAGGATCCGGTGTAATGGTCCAGAGATTGCGGCAGGAATACAGTGATATGGTATATAAAAGCAGTCTGATATGCACTGGGTTGATATCGCGCTGTGCATACTGGCAGGTAATTGTCCGAGCTAAAGCTGGCTAGTGTCCGAGCTAAAGGTGAAGACCGCTAGTAGCGCCTCACAATGACTAGTAGCAAGTAGCTAGTTTGCTGGCTAGAGGTTCAAGTTATAAGGTATAAAAAAAATAGCAGATCCGTACCACATTGGGTGAGGCTGGTTGCATGAAAGTATATTTAGTTCGTAGATGGAAAGTGAGATTAAAATATATACACAAAAAAAAACGAAAAACAGACTATTTACAGACTTTTAACACGTGACAAGACAAACACATTTCCGACTGCTACGCCATGTTGGACTCACCATCTTGTTCTCAGATTAGCTTTGTTAAAATCCCCAGCTACAATAAAAGCAGCCTCAGGATGTATGGTTTCCAATTTGCATAAAGTCCCGTGAAGTTCCTTGATGGCCGTCTTCGTATCCGCATGCGGGTGGATATACACGGCTGTGACGATTACCGAGCAGAGTTCTCTTGGGAGATAATACGGTCGGCATTTGATTGTGAGGAATTCTAGGTCAGGTGAACAAAAGGACTTGAGTTTTTGTATGTTGTTACAATTACACCATGAGTCGTTAATCATGAAGCACACACCCCGCCCTTCTTCTTACCAGAGAGACTGAAAATCCCGTTGGCTGTACGGACTCCAACAGCAGGTCCCCAGCTAGCCATGTCTCCGTGAAACAGAGTATTTTACAATCCTGGATATCTCTATGGAAAGCAATTTTGTCGACTTTGTTATCTAGGGACTGGACATTAGCTGGACATATACTTGGTAGCGGTGGGTGGTGTGTGCGCATCCGAAGCCTCACTAGAAGACCGCTCCGGCTCCCTCTCCTCCGGCTGCGTTGTTTCTGGTTGGCCTCACTAGAAGACCGCTCCGGCTCCCTCTCCTCCGGCTGCGTTGTTTCTGGTTAGCCTCTGGAATCAGTTCAAATGCCCTGGGAGGTGCAGACTAAGGATCCGCTTTGGGAAAGTCGTATTCCTGGTCGTAGTGCTGGTAAGTTGACGTCACGCTGATATCCAATAGTTCTCCCCGGCTGTATGTAACAACACTTAAGGTTTTCTGGGCTAACAATGTAAGAAATAATACATAAAAAAATAAAAAATATTGCACAGTTTCCTAAGGACTAGAAGCTAAGCTGCCATCTCCATTGGCGTCATCTTTCTTGGAAATAGTGAGATGGGGCCGATAGATATGGCATGTGTTATATCTGGTATAATTATCCTGTCTTATCTGGTGTCCATTGTGAATTTAAGTACAATACCTCTAAATCCCTCTCTCACTATGGGAGGGGTTAGGGGGGAGTGTGGTGCTATGGGAGGGGTTAGGGGGAGTGTGGTGCTATGGGAGGGGTTAGGGAGGAGTGTGGTGCTATGGGAGGGGTTAGGAAGGAGTGTGGTGCTATGGGAGGGGTTAGGGAGGAGTGTGGTGCTATGGGAGGGGTTAGGGGGAGTGTGGTGCTATGGGAGGGGTTAGGGGGAGTGTGGTGCTACGGGAGGGGCTAGGGGGAGTGTGGTGCTACGGGAGGGGTTAGGGGAAGTGTGGTGCTACGGGAGGGGTTAGGGGGGAGTGTGGTGCTACGGGAGGGGTTAGGGGGAGTGTGGTGCTACGGGAGGGGTTAGGGGGGAGTGTGGTGCTATGGGAGGGGTTAGGGGGAGTGTGGTGCTATGGGAGGGGCTAGGGGGAGTGTGGTGCTATGGGAGGGGTTAGGGGGGAGTGTGGTGCTATGGGAGGGGTTAGGGGGGAGTGTGGTGCTACGGGAGGGGTTAGGGGGGAGTGTGGTGCTACGGGAGGGGTTAGGGGGGAGTGTGGTGCTACGGGAGGGGTTAGGGGGGAGTGTGGTGCTACGGGAGGGGTTAGGGGGGAGTGTGGTGCTACGGGAGGGGCTAGGGGGAGTGTGGTGCTACGGGAGGGGTTAGGGGGAGTGTGGTGCTACGGGAGGGGTTAGGGGGAGTGTGGTGCTATGGGAGGGGTTAGGGGGGAGTGTGGTGCTATGGGAGGGGCTAGGGGGAGTGTGGTGCTAATGGGAGTGTGGTGCTATGGGAGGGGCTAGGGGGAGTGTGGTGCTACGGGAGGGGCTAGGGGGAGTGTGGTGCTACGGGAGGGGTTAGGGGGAGTGTGGTGCTACGGGAGGGGCTAGGGGGAGTGTGGTGCTATGGGAGGGGTTAGGGGGAGTGTGGTGCTATGGGAGGGGTTAGGGGGAAGTGTGGTGCTACGGGAGGGGTTAGGGGGAGTGTGGTGCTATGGGAGGAGCTAGTGGGAGATGTGGTGCTATGGGAGGGGTTAGGGGGGAGTGTGGTGCTATGGGAGGGGTTAGGGGGGAGTGTGGTGCTATGGGAGGGGCTAGGGGGAGTGTGGTGCTATAGGAGGGGCTAAGGGGAGTGTGGTGCTATGGGAGGGGCTAGGGGGAGTGTGGTGCTATGGGAGGGGCTAGGGGGAGTGTGGTGCTATGGGAGGGGTTAGGGGGAAGTGTGGTGCTATGGGAGGGGTTAGGGGGGAGTGTGGTGCTATGGGAGGGGTTAGGGGGAGTGTGGTGCTATGGGAGGGGTTAGGGGGAGTGTGGTGCTAGGGGGAGTGTGGTGCTATGGGAGGGGCTAAGGGGAGTGTGGTGCTATGGGAGGGGCTAGGGGGAGTGTTGGTCTATGGGAGGGGCTAAGGGGAGTGTGGTGCTATGGGAGGGGCTAGGGGGAGTGTGGTGCTATGGGAGGGGCTAGGGGGAGTGTGGTGCTATGGGAGGGGCTAGGGGGAGTGTGGTGCTAGGGGGCAGTGTGGTGCTATGGGAGGGGCTAAGGGGAGTGTGGTGCTATGGGAGGGGCTAGGGGGAGTGTGGTGCTATGGGAGGGGTTAGGGGGGAGTGTGGTGCTATGGGAGTGGTTAGGGAGGAGTGTGGTGCTATGGGAGGGGTTAGGGAGAGTGTGGTGCTATGGGAGGGGTTAGGGGGAGTGTGGTGCTATGGGAGGAGCTAGTGGGAGATGTGGTGCTATGGGAGGAGCTAGTGGGAGATGTGGTGCTATGGGAGGGGTTAGGGGGAGTGTGGTGCTATGGGAGGGGTTAGGGGGGAGTGTGGTGCTATGGGAGGGGCTAGGGGGAGTGTGGTGCTATGGGAGGGGCTAAGGGGAGTGTGGTGCTATGGGAGGGGCTAGGGGGAGTGTGGTGCTATGGGAGGGGCTAGGGGGAGTGTGGTGCTATGGGAGGGGCTATGGGAAGTGTGGTGCTATGGGAGGGGTTAGGGGGAAGTGTGGTGCTATGGGAGGGGTTAGGGGGGAGTGTGGTGCTATGGGAGGGGTTAGGGGGAGTGTGGTGCTAGGGGGAGTGGTTAGGGAGGAGTGTGGTGCTATGGGAGGGGTTAGGGAGAGTGTGGTGCTATGGGAGGGGTTAGGGGGAGTGTGGTGCTATGGGAGGAGCTAGTGGGAGATGTGGTGCTATGGGAGGAGCTAGTGGGAGATGTGGTGCTATGGGAGGGGTTAGGGGGAGTGTGGTGCTATGGGAGGGGTTAGGGGGGAGTGTGGTGCTATGGGAGGGGCTAGGGGGAGTGTGGTGCTATGGGAGGGGCTAAGGGGAGTGTGGTGCTATGGGAGGGGCTAGGGGGAGTGTGGTGCTATGGGAGGGGCTAGGGGGAGTGTGGTGCTATGGGAGGGGCTATGGGAAGTGTGGTGCTATGGGAGGGGTTAGGGGGAAATGTGGTGCTATGGGAGGGGTTAGGGGGGAGTGTGGTGCTATGGGAGGGGTTAGGGGGAGTGTGGTGCTAGGGGGAGTGTGGTGCTATGGGAGGGGCTAAGGGGAGTGTGGTGCTATGGGAGGGGCTAGGGGGAGTGTTGGTCTATGGGAGGGGCTAAGGGGAGTGTGGTGCTATGGGAGGGGCTAGGGGGAGTGTGGTGCTATCGGAGGGGCTAGGGGGAGTGTGGTGCTATGGGAGGGGCTAGGGGGAGTGTGGTGCTAGGGGGCAGTGTGGTGCTATGGGAGGGGCTAAGGGGAGTGTGGTGCTATGGGAGGGGCTAGGGGGAGTGTGGTGCTATGGGAGGGGTTAGGGGGGAGTGTGGTGCTATGGGAGGGGTTAGGGGGAGTGTGGTGCTACGGGAGGGGCTAGGGGGAGTGTGGTGCTACGGGAGGGGTTATGGGGAGTGTGGTGCTATGGGAGGGGTTAGGGGGGAGTGTGGTGCTATGGGAGGGGCTAGGGGGAGTGTGGTGCTAATGGGAGTGTGGTGCTATGGGAGGGGCTAGGGGGAGTGTGGTGCTATGGGAGGGGCTAGGGGGAGTGTGGTGCTATGGGAGGGGTTAGGGGGAGTGTGGTGCTATGGGAGGAGCTAGTGGGAGATGTGGTGCTATGGGAGGAGCTAGTGGGAGATGTGGTGCTATGGGAGGGGTTAGGGGGAGTGTGGTGCTATGGGAGGGGTTAGGGGGGAGTGTGGTGCTATGGGAGGGGCTAGGGGGAGTGTGGTGCTATGGGAGGGGCTAAGGGGAGTGTGGTGCTATGGGAGGGGCTAGGGGGAGTGTGGTGCTATGGGAGGGGCTAGGGGGAGTGTGGTGCTATGGGAGGGGCTATGGGAAGTGTGGTGCTATGGGAGGGGTTAGGGGGAAGTGTGGTGCTATGGGAGGGGTTAGGGGGGAGTGTGGTGCTATGGGAGGGGTTAGGGGGAGTGTGGTGCTAGGGGGAGTGGTTAGGGAGGAGTGTGGTGCTATGGGAGGGGTTAGGGAGAGTGTGGTGCTATGGGAGGGGTTAGGGGGAGTGTGGTGCTATGGGAGGAGCTAGTGGGAGATGTGGTGCTATGGGAGGAGCTAGTGGGAGATGTGGTGCTATGGGAGGGGTTAGGGGGAGTGTGGTGCTATGGGAGGGGTTAGGGGGGAGTGTGGTGCTATGGGAGGGGCTAGGGGGAGTGTGGTGCTATGGGAGGGGCTAAGGGGAGTGTGGTGCTATGGGAGGGGCTAGGGGGAGTGTGGTGCTATGGGAGGGGCTAGGGGGAGTGTGGTGCTATGGGAGGGGCTATGGGAAGTGTGGTGCTATGGGAGGGGTTAGGGGGAAATGTGGTGCTATGGGAGGGGTTAGGGGGGAGTGTGGTGCTATGGGAGGGGTTAGGGGGAGTGTGGTGCTAGGGGGAGTGTGGTGCTATGGGAGGGGCTAAGGGGAGTGTGGTGCTATGGGAGGGGCTAGGGGGAGTGTTGGTCTATGGGAGGGGCTAAGGGGAGTGTGGTGCTATGGGAGGGGCTAGGGGGAGTGTGGTGCTATCGGAGGGGCTAGGGGGAGTGTGGTGCTATGGGAGGGGCTAGGGGGAGTGTGGTGCTAGGGGGCAGTGTGGTGCTATGGGAGGGGCTAAGGGGAGTGTGGTGCTATGGGAGGGGCTAGGGGGAGTGTGGTGCTATGGGAGGGGTTAGGGGGGAGTGTGGTGCTATGGGAGGGGTTAGGGGGAGTGTGGTGCTACGGGAGGGGCTAGGGGGAGTGTGGTGCTACGGGAGGGGTTATGGGGAGTGTGGTGCTATGGGAGGGGTTAGGGGGGAGTGTGGTGCTATGGGAGGGGCTAGGGGGAGTGTGGTGCTAATGGGAGTGTGGTGCTATGGGAGGGGCTAGGGGGAGTGTGGTGCTATGGGAGGGGCTAGGGGGAGTGTGGTGCTATGGGAGGGGCTAGGGGGAGTGTGGTGCTATGGGAGGGGTTAGGGGGGAGTGTGGTGCTATGGGAGGGGCTAGGGGGAGTGTGGTGCTATGGGAGGGGCTAGGGGGAGTGTGGTGCTATGGGAGGGGCTAGGGGAAGTGTGGTGCTATGGGAGGGGTTAGGGGGAAGTGTGGTGCTATGGGAGGGGTTAGGGGGGAGTGTGGTGCTATGGGAGGGGTTAGGGGGAGTGTGGTGCTATGGGAGGGGTTAGGGGGAGTGTGGTGCTAGGGGGAGTGTGGTGCTATGGGAGGGGTTATGGGGAGTGTGGTGCTATGGGAGGGGTTAGGGGGGAGTGTGGTGCTATGGGAGGGGCTAGGGGGAGTGTGGTGCTAATGGGAGTGTGGTGCTATGGGAGGGGCTAGGGGGAGTGTGGTGCTATGGGAGGGGCTAGGGGGAGTGTGGTGCTATGGGAGGGGCTAGGGGGAGTGTGGTGCTATGGGAGGGGCTAGGGGGAGTGTGGTGCTACGGGAGGGGCTAGGGGGAGTGTGGTGCTACGGGAGGGGCTAGGGGGAGTGTGGTGCTACGGGAGGGGTTAGGGGGGAGTGTGGTGCTACGGGAGGGTTTAGGGGAGAGTGTGGTGCTACGGGAGGGGTTAGGGGGAGTGTGGTGCTACGGGAGGGGTTAGGGGGAGTGTGGTGCTACGGGAGGGGCTAGGGGGAGTGTGGTGCTATGGGAGGGGTTAGGGGGAGTGTGGTGCTATGGGAGGGGTTATGGGGAGTGTGGTGCTATGGGAGGGGTTAGGGGGGAGTGTGGTGCTATGGGAGGGGCTAGGGGGAGTGTGGTGCTATGGGAGGGGCTAGGGGGAGTGTGGTGCTATGGGAGGGGCTAGGGGGAGTGTGGTGCTATGGGAGGGGCTAGGGGGAGTGTGGTGCTATGGGAGGGGCTAGGGGGAGTGTGGTGCTATGGGAGGGGCTAGGGGGAGTGTGGTGCTATGGGAGGGGCTAGGGGGAGTGTGGTGCTATGGGAGGGGCTAGGGGGAGTGTGGTGCTATGGGAGGGGCTAGGGGGAGTGTGGTGCTATGGGAGGGGCTAGGGGGAGTGTGGTGCTATGGGAGGGGCTAGGGGGAGTGTGGTGCTATGGGAGGGGCTAGGGGGAGTGTGGTGCTATGGGAGGGGCTAGGGGGAGTGTGGTGCTATGGGAGGGGCTAGGGGGAGTGTGGTGCTATGGGAGGGGCTAGGGGGAGTGTGGTGCTATGGGAGGGGCTAGGGGGAGTGTGGTGCTATGGGAGGGGCTAGGGGGAGTGTGGTGCTATGGGAGGGGCTAGGGGGAAGTGTGGTGCTATGGGAGGGGTTAGGGGGAGTGTGGTGCTATGGGAGGGGTTAGGGAGAGTGTGGTGCTATGGGAGGGGTTAGGGGGAGTGTGGTGCTATGGGAGGTGTGGTGCTATGGGAGGAGCTAGTGGGAGGTGTGGTGCTATGGGAGGGGTTAGGGGGGAGTGTGGTGCTATGGGAGGGGTTAGGGAGAGTGTGGTGCTATGGGAGGGGCTAGGGGGAGTGTGGTGCTATGGGAGGGGCTAGGGGGAGTGTGGTGCTATGGGAGGGGTTAGGGAGAGTGTGGTGCTATGGGAGGGGTTAGGGGGAGTGTGGTGCTATGGGAGGGGCTAGGGGGAGTGTGGTGCTATGGGAGGGGTTAGGGAGAGTGTGGTGCTACGGGAGGGGTTAGGGGGGAGTGTGGTGCTACGGGAGGGGTTAGGGGGGAGTGTGGTGCTACGGGAGGGGCTAGGGGGAGTGTGGTGCTACGGGAGGGGTTAGGGGGAGTGTGGTGCTACGGGAGGGGTTAGGGGGAGTGTGGTGCTACGGGAGGGGTTAGGGGGAGTGTGGTGCTATGGGAGGGGTTAGGGGGGAGTGTGGTGCTATGGGAGGGGCTAGGGGGAGTGTGGTGCTAATGGGAGTGTGGTGCTATGGGAGGGGCTAGGGGGAGTGTGGTGCTACGGGAGGGGCTAGGGGGAGTGTGGTGCTACGGGAGGGGTTAGGGGGAGTGTGGTGCTACGGGAGGGGCTAGGGGGAGTGTGGTGCTATGGGAGGGGTTAGGGGGAGTGTGGTGCTATGGGAGGGGTTAGGGGGAAGTGTGGTGCTACGGGAGGGGTTAGGGGGAGTGTGGTGCTATGGGAGGAGCTAGTGGGAGATGTGGTGCTATGGGAGGGGTTAGGGGGGAGTGTGGTGCTATGGGAGGGGTTAGGGGGGAGTGTGGTGCTATGGGAGGGGCTAGGGGGAGTGTGGTGCTATAGGAGGGGCTAAGGGGAGTGTGGTGCTATGGGAGGGGCTAGGGGGAGTGTGGTGCTATTGGAGGGGCTAGGGGGAGTGTGGTGCTATGGGAGGGGTTAGGGGGAAGTGTGGTGCTATGGGAGGGGTTAGGGGGGAGTGTGGTGCTATGGGAGGGGTTAGGGGGAGTGTGGTGCTATGGGAGGGGTTAGGGGGAGTGTGGTGCTAGGGGGAGTGTGGTAATATGGGAGGGGCTAAGGGGAGTGTGGTGCTATGGGAGGGGCTAGGGGGAGTGTGGTGCTATGGGAGGGGCTAGGGGGAGTGTGGTGCTATGGGAGGGGCTAGGGGGAGTGTGGTGCTAGGGGGCAGTGTGGTGCTATGGGAGGGGCTAAGGGGAGTGTGGTGCTATGGGAGGGGCTAGGGGGAGTGTGGTGCTATGGGAGGGGTTAGGGGGGAGTGTGGTGCTATGGGAGTGGTTAGGGAGGAGTGTGGTGCTATGGGAGGGGTTAGGGAGAGTGTGGTGCTATGGGAGGGGTTAGGGGGAGTGTGGTGCTATGGGAGGAGCTAGTGGGAGATGTGGTGCTATGGGAGGAGCTAGTGGGAGATGTGGTGCTATGGGAGGGGTTAGGGGGAGTGTGGTGCTATGGGAGGGGTTAGGGGGGAGTGTGGTGCTATGGGAGGGGCTAGGGGGAGTGTGGTGCTATGGGAGGGGCTAAGGGGAGTGTGGTGCTATGGGAGGGGCTAGGGGGAGTGTGGTGCTATGGGAGGGGCTAGGGGGAGTGTGGTGCTATGGGAGGGGCTATGGGAAGTGTGGTGCTATGGGAGGGGTTAGGGGGAAGTGTGGTGCTATGGGAGGGGTTAGGGGGGAGTGTGGTGCTATGGGAGGGGTTAGGGGGAGTGTGGTGCTAGGGGGAGTGGTTAGGGAGGAGTGTGGTGCTATGGGAGGGGTTAGGGAGAGTGTGGTGCTATGGGAGGGGTTAGGGGGAGTGTGGTGCTATGGGAGGAGCTAGTGGGAGATGTGGTGCTATGGGAGGAGCTAGTGGGAGATGTGGTGCTATGGGAGGGGTTAGGGGGAGTGTGGTGCTATGGGAGGGGTTAGGGGGGAGTGTGGTGCTATGGGAGGGGCTAGGGGGAGTGTGGTGCTATGGGAGGGGCTAAGGGGAGTGTGGTGCTATGGGAGGGGCTAGGGGGAGTGTGGTGCTATGGGAGGGGCTAGGGGGAGTGTGGTGCTATGGGAGGGGCTATGGGAAGTGTGGTGCTATGGGAGGGGTTAGGGGGAAGTGTGGTGCTATGGGAGGGGTTAGGGGGGAGTGTGGTGCTATGGGAGGGGTTAGGGGGAGTGTGGTGCTAGGGGGAGTGTGGTGCTATGGGAGGGGCTAAGGGGAGTGTGGTGCTATGGGAGGGGCTAGGGGGAGTGTTGGTCTATGGGAGGGGCTAAGGGGAGTGTGGTGCTATGGGAGGGGCTAGGGGGAGTGTGGTGCTATCGGAGGGGCTAGGGGGAGTGTGGTGCTATGGGAGGGGCTAGGGGGAGTGTGGTGCTAGGGGGCAGTGTGGTGCTATGGGAGGGGCTAAGGGGAGTGTGGTGCTATGGGAGGGGCTAGGGGGAGTGTGGTGCTATGGGAGGGGTTAGGGGGGAGTGTGGTGCTATGGGAGGGGTTAGGGGGAGTGTGGTGCTACGGGAGGGGCTAGGGGGAGTGTGGTGCTACGGGAGGGGTTATGGGGAGTGTGGTGCTATGGGAGGGGTTAGGGGGGAGTGTGGTGCTATGGGAGGGGCTAGGGGGAGTATGGTGCTAATGGGAGTGTGGTGCTATGGGAGGGGCTAGGGGGAGTGTGGTGCTATGGGAGGGGCTAGGGGGAGTGTGGTGCTATGGGAGGGGCTAGGGGGAGTGTGGTGCTATGGGAGGGGTTAGGGGGGAGTGTGGTGCTATGGGAGGGGCTAGGGGGAGTGTGGTGCTATGGGAGGGGCTAGGGGGAGTGTGGTGCTATGGGAGGGGCTAGGGGAAGTGTGGTGCTATGGGAGGGGTTAGGGGGAAGTGTGGTGCTATGGGAGGGGTTAGGGGGGAGTGTGGTGCTATGGGAGGGGTTAGGGGGAGTGTGGTGCTATGGGAGGGGTTAGGGGGAGTGTGGTGCTAGGGGGAGTGTGGTGCTATGGGAGGGGTTATGGGGAGTGTGGTGCTATGGGAGGGGTTAGGGGGGAGTGTGGTGCTATGGGAGGGGCTAGGGGGAGTGTGGTGCTAATGGGAGTGTGGTGCTATGGGAGGGGCTAGGGGGAGTGTGGTGCTATGGGAGGGGCTAGGGGGAGTGTGGTGCTATGGGAGGGGTTAGGGGGAGTGTTGTGCTACGGGAGGGGCTAGGGGGAGTGTGGTGCTACGGGAGGGGCTAGGGGGAGTGTGGTGCTACGGGAGGGGCTAGGGGGAGTGTGGTGCTACGGGAGGGGCTAGGGGGAGTGTGGTGCTACGGGAGGGGTTAGGGGGGAGTGTGGTGCTACGGGAGGGTTTAGGGGAGAGTGTGGTGCTACGGGAGGGGTTAGGGGGAGTGTGGTGCTACGGGAGGGGTTAGGGGGAGTGTGGTGCTACGGGAGGGGCTAGGGGGAGTGTGGTGCTATGGGAGGGGTTAGGGGGAGTGTGGTGCTATGGGAGGGGTTATGGGGAGTTTGGTGCTATGGGAGGGGTTAGGGGGGAGTGTGGTGCTATGGGAGGGGCTAGGGGGAGTGTGGTGCTATGGGAGGGGCTAGGGGGAGTGTGGTGCTATGGGAGGGGCTAGGGGGAGTGTGGTGCTATGGGAGGGGCTAGGGGGAGTGTGGTGCTATGGGAGGGGCTAGGGGGAGTGTGGTGCTATGGGAGGGGCTAGGGGGAGTGTGGTGCTATGGGAGGGGCTAGGGGGAGTGTGGTGCTATGGGAGGGGCTAGGGGGAGTGTGGTGCTATGGGAGGGGCTAGGGGGAGTGTGGTGCTATGGGAGGGGCTAGGGGGAGTGTGGTGCTATGGGAGGGGCTAGGGGGAGTGTGGTGCTATGGGAGGGGCTAGGGGGAGTGTGGTGCTATGGGAGGGGCTAGGGGGAGTGTGGTGCTATGGGAGGGGCTAGGGGGAGTGTGGTGCTATGGGAGGGGCTAGGGGGAGTGTGGTGCTATGGGAGGGGCTAGGGGGAGTGTGGTGCTATGGGAGGGGCTAGGGGGAAGTGTGGTGCTATGGGAGGGGTTAGGGGGAGTGTGGTGCTATGGGAGGGGTTAGGGAGAGTGTGGTGCTATGGGAGGGGTTAGGGGGAGTGTGGTGCTATGGGAGGTGTGGTGCTATGGGAGGAGCTAGTGGGAGGTGTGGTGCTATGGGAGGGGTTAGGGGGGAGTGTGGTGCTATGGGAGGGGTTAGGGAGAGTGTGGTGCTATGGGAGGGGCTAGGGGGAGTGTGGTGCTATGGGAGGGGCTAGGGGGAGTGTGGTGCTATGGGAGGGGTTAGGGAGAGTGTGGTGCTATGGGAGGGGTTAGGGGGGAGTGTGGTGCTATGGGAGGGGCTAGGGGGAGTGTGGTGCTATGGGAGGGGTTAGGGAGAGTGTGGTGCTATGGGAGGGGTTAGGGGGGAGTGTGGTGCTATGGGAGGGGTTAGGGAGAGTGTGGTGCTATGGGAGGGGTTAGGGGGAGTGTGGTGCTATGGGAGGAGCTAGTGGGAGGTGTGGTGCTATGGGAGGGGTTAGGGGGAGTGTGGTGCTATGGGAGGGGTTAGGGGGGAGTGTGGTGCTATGGGAGGGGCTAGGGGGAGTGTGGTGCTATGGGAGGGGTTAGGGGGGAGTGTGGTGCCGGGTCTTACACTGGGTTGTTGCACTGGCGAGTTCTGAAGCGAACCCCGGTCCCACAGGAGCGGGAACAGGACCCATATTTCGTCCAGGAGCTCCAGGAGCCATCCTGCGTCACCCGGTTGACATTCTTCCACATGCAGTGACCTTTATAGCACCACTATAGAGGAGACAAAGGACAGTCAGACAGACACAACAACCTGATGGTTACGTAGTCATAGTTTAGGAGGAGTTCTCACTTTCCCAGGAGCACACTCAGTCCCGTCCAGAGGAGGGCCTTTTTTGGTCTTGCAGAAGTATGGGTTGTCAGGGTGACTGCACCACAGCTGCTTACATGGGTCAAATGTGCGAAACTGGAAGAAGAAAAAGAAGAAGACATTTTAAACGCTGGTTTACTGGGTTGGAGTTCCAACGGAGCGAGACAGGAAATGTTCAGGAAGCCAGTCAGCCAGCTGCAGTATATCATTATCTACCTCATCCCCATATTGGTTTTCTTTACTTTCTGCTCTTTTTTACCCCAGTATTGCTACTTGCACATCATCATCTGCACATCTATCACTCCAGTGTTAATTTGCTAAATTGTAATTACTTCGCTACTATGGCCTATTTATTGCCTTACCTCCTCACGCCATTTGCACACACTGTATATAGACTTGTTTTTCTACTGTATTATTGACTATGTTTGTTTATTCCATGTGTAACTCTGTATTGTATGTGTCGAACTGCTTTGCTTTATCTTGGCCAGGTTGCAGTTGTAAATGAGAACTTCTCACCTGGCCTATCTGGTTAAATAAAGGTGAAATACAATTTAAATAATAATTTAAAAATGTATGTATGGCTGAATGCATTTTTATATTTTATTTGGATCCCCATTAGGAGACAGCTAGTCTAAATGGGGTCCGACATAACTAAAAATACATTAGACAAAATACTTCCATTTAAGAACATGAAGTGTGTGTATCTATCAGTTACACATACATGTCAGTACACACACACAACCAGTAGGTCACTCTCAGCCATGATGTGGGTCAATACTGGGGCCCATCTTGTTCAGCCTGTACATTAATGATGTAGGTCACCTGATCAAGGTTTACAAAGTGGCTCAGTGACTCACTACTGTAATGGTCCAGGTTACAAAGTGGCTCAGTGACTCACTACTGTAATGCTCCAGGTTACAAAGTGGCTCAATGACTCACTACTGTAATGGTCCAGGTTACAAAGTGGCTCAGTGACTCACTACTGTAATGGTCCAGGTTACAAGTGGCTCAGTGACTCACTACTGTAATGGTCCAGGTTACAAAGTGGCTCAGTGACTCACTACTGTAATGGTCCAGGTTACAAAGTGGCTCAGTGACTCACTACTGTAATGGTCCAGGTTACAAAGTGGCTCACTACTGTAATGGTCCAGGTGACAAAGTGGCTCACTACTGTAATGGTCCAGGTGACAAAGTGGCTCAATGACTCACTACTGTAATGCTCCAGGTTACAGTGACTCACTACTGTAATGGTCCAGGTTACAAAGTGGCTCACTATTGTAATGGTCCAGGTTACAAAGTGGCTCAGTGACTCACTACTGTAATGGTCCAGGTTACAAAGCGGCTCAGTGACTCACTACTGTAATGGTCCAGGTTACATAGTGGCTCAGTGACTCACTACTGTAATGGTCCAGGTTACATAGTGGCTCAGTGACTCACTACTGTAATGGTCCAGTTTACAAAGTGGCTCAGTGACTCACTACTGTAATGGTCCAGGTTACAAAGTGGCTCAGTGACTCACTACTGTAATGGTCCAGGTTACAAAGTGGCTCAGTGACTCACTACTGTAATGGTCCAGGTTACAAAGTGGCTCAGTGACTCACTACTGTAATGGTCCATGTTACATAGTGGCTCAGTGACTCACTACTGTAATGGTCCAGGTTACATAGTGGCTCAGTGACTCACTACTGTAATGGTCCAGGTTACATAGTGGCTCAATGACTCACTTCTGTAATGGTCCAGGTTACATAGTGGCTCAGTGACTCACTACTGTAATGGTCCAGGTTACATAGTGGCTCAGTGACTCACTACTGTAATGGTCCAGGTTACATAGTGGCTCAGTGACTCACTACTGTAATGGTCCAGGTTACATAGTGGCTCAGTGACTCACTACTGTAATGGTCCAGGTTACATAGTGGCTCAGTGACTCACTACTGTACTGGTCCAGGTTACATAGTGGCTCAGTGACTCACTACTGTAATGGTCCAGGTTACAAAGTGGCTCATTGACTCACTACTGTAATGGTCCAGGTTACAAAGTGGCTCAGTGACTCACTACTGTAATGGTCCAGGTTACAAAGTGGCTCACTACTGTAATGGTCCAGGTTACAAAGTGGCTCATTGACTCACTACTGTAATGGTCCAGGATACAAAGTGGCTCAGTGACTCACTACTGTAATGGTCCAGGTTACATAGTGACTCACTACTGTAATGGTCCAGGTTACATAGTGGCTCAGTGACTCACTACTGTAATGGTCCAGGTTACAAAGTGACTCAGTGACTCACTACTGTAATGGTCCAGGTGACAAAGTGACTCAGTGACTCACTACTGTAATGGTCCAGGTTACAAAGTGGCTCAGTGACTCACTACTGTAATGGTCCAGGTTACATAGTGACTCACTACTGTAATGGTCCAGGTTACATAGTGGCTCAGTGACTCACTACTGTAATGGTCCAGGTTACAAAGTGGCTCAGTGACTCACTACTGTAATGGTCCAGGTTACAAAGTGGCTCAGTGACTCACTACTGTAATGGTCCAGGTTACAAAGTGGCTCAGTGACTCACTACTGTAATGGTCCAGGTTACAAAGTGGCTCAGTGACTCACTACTGTAATGGTCCAGGTTACAAAGTGGCTCAGTGACTCACTAATGTAATGGTCCAGGTAACAAAGTGACTCAGTGACTCACTACTGTAATGGTCCAGGTTACAAAGTGGCTCAATGACTCACTACTGTATTGGTCTAGGTTACAAAGTGGCTCAGTGACTCACTACTGTAATGGTCCAGGTTACAAAGTGGCTCAGTGACTCACTACTGTAATGGTCCAGGTTACAAAGTGGCTCAATGACTCACTACTGTAATGATCCAGGTTACATAGTGGCTCAGTGACTCACTAATGTAATGGTCCAGGTTACAAAGTGGCTCAGTGACTCACTACTGTAATGGTCCAGGTTACAAAGTGGCTCAGTGACTCACTACTGTAATGGTCCAGGTTACAAAGTGGCTCAGTGACTCACTACTGTAATGGTCCAGGTTACAAAGTGACTCAGTGACTCACTACTGTAATGCTCCAGGTTACAAAGTGACTCAATGACTCACTACTGTAATGCTCCAGGTTACAAAGTGGCTCAGTGACTCACTACTGTAATGGTCCAGGTTACAAAGTGGCTCAGTGACTCACTACTGTAATGGTCCAGGTTACAAAGTGGCTCATTGACTCACTACTGTAATGGTCCAGGTTACAAAGTGGCTCAGTGACTCACTACTGTAATGGTCCAGGTTACAAAGTGGCTCACTACTGTAATGGTCCAGGTTACAAAGTGGCTCATTGACTCACTACTGTAATGGTCCAGGTTACAAAGTGGCTCAGTGACTCACTAATGTAATGGTCCAGGTTACAAAGTGGCTCACTACTGTAATGGTCCAGGTTACAAAGTGGCTCATTGACTCACTACTGTAATGGTCCAGGTTACAAAGTGACTCAGTGACTCACTACTGTAATGGTCCAGGTTACAAAGTGGCTCAGTGACTCACTACTGTAATGGTCCAGGTTACATAGTGACTCACTACTGTAATGGTCCAGGTTACATAGTGGCTCAGTGACTCACTACTGTAATGGTCCAGGTTACAAAGTGGCTCAGTGACTCACTACTGTAATGGTCCAGGTTACAAAGTGGCTCAGTGACTCACTACTGTAATGGTCCAGGTTACAAAGTGGCTCAGTGACTCACTACTGTAATGGTCCAGGTTACAAAGTGGCTCAGTGACTCACTACTGTAATGGTCCAGGTTACAAAGTGTCTCAGTGACTCACTACTGTAATGGTCCAGGTTACAAAGTGTCTCAGTGACTCACTACTGTAATGGTCCAGGTTACAAAGTGTCTCAGTGACTCACTACTGTAATGGTCCAGGTTACAAAGTGTCTCAGTGACTCACTACTGTAATGGTCCAGGTTACAAAGTGGCTCAATGACTCACTACTGTAATGGTCCAGGTTACATAGTGGCTCAGTGACTCACTACTGTAATGGTCCAGGTTACAAAGTGACTCACTACTGTAATGGTCCAGGATACAAAGTGGCTCAGTGACTCACTACTGTAATGGTCCAGGTTACATAGTGACTCACTACTGTAATGCTCCAGGTTACAAAGTGACTCAGTGACTCACTACTGTAATGGTCCAGGTTACATAGTGGCTCAGTGACTCACTACTGTAATGGTCCAGGTTACAAAGTGGCTCAATGACTCACTACTGTATTGGTCTAGGTTACAAAGTGGCTCAGTGACTCACTACTGTAATGGTCCAGGTTACTAAGTGGCTCAGTGACTCACTACTGTTATGGTCCAGGTTACAAAGTGGCTCAATGACTCACTACTGTAATGATCCAGGTTACATAGTGGCTCAGTGACTCACTACTGTAATGGTCCAGGTTACAAAGTGACTCAGTGACTCACTAATGTAATGGTCCAGGTTACAAAGTGGCTCAGTGACTCACTACTGTAATGGTCCAGGTTACAAAGTGGCTCAGTGACTCACTACTGTAATGGTCCAGGTTACAAAGTGGCTCAGTGACTCACTACTGTAATGGTCCAGGTTACAAAGTGGCTCACTACTGTAATGGTCCAGGTTACAAAGTGGCTCATTGACTCACTACTGTAATGGTCCAGGTTACAAAGTGGCTCAGTGACTCACTACTGTAATGGTCCAGGTTACAAAGTGGCTCACTACTGTAATGGTCCAGGTTACAAAGTGGCTCATTGACTCACTACTGTAATGGTCCAGGTTACAAAGTGACTCAGTGACTCACTACTGTAATGGTCCAGGTTACAAAGTGACTCAGTGACTCACTACTGTAATGGTCCAGGTTACAAAGTGGCTCAGTGACTCACTACTGTAATGGTCCAGGTTACATAGTGACTCACTACTGTAATGGTCCAGGTTACATAGTGGCTCAGTGACTCACTACTGTAATGGTCCAGGTTACAAAGTGGCTCAGTGACTCACTACTGTAATGGTCCAGGTTACAAAGTGTCTCAGTGACTCACTACTGTAATGGTCCAGGTTACAAAGTGTCTCAGTGACTCACTACTGTAATGGTCCAGGTTACAAAGTGTCTCAGTGACTCACTACTGTAATGGTCCAGGTTACAAAGTGGCTCAATGACTCACTACTGTAATGGTCCAGGTTACATAGTGGCTCAGTGACTCACTACTGTAATGGTCCAGGTTACAAAGTGACTCACTACTGTAATGGTCCAGGATACAAAGTGGCTCAGTGTCTCACTACTGTAATGGTCCAGGTTACATAGTGACTCACTACTGTAATGCTCCAGGTTACAAAGTGACTCAGTGACTCACTACTGTAATGGTCCAGGTTACATAGTGGCTCAGTGACTCACTACTGTAATGGTCCAGGTTACAAAGTGGCTCAATGACTCACTACTGTATTGGTCTAGGTTACAAAGTGGCTCAGTGACTCACTACTGTAATGGTCCAGGTTACAAAGTGGCTCAGTGACTCACTACTGTTATGGTCCAGGTTACAAAGTGGCTCAATGACTCACTACTGTAATGATCCAGGTTACATAGTGGCTCAGTGACTCACTACTGTAATGGTCCAGGTTACAAAGTGGCTTAGTGACTCACTACTGTAATGATCCAGGTTACATAGTGGCTCAGTGACTCACTACTGTAATGGTCCAGGTTACAAAGTGGCTTAATGACTCACTACTGTAATGGTCCAGGTTACAAAGTGGCTCAGTGACTCACTACTGTAATGGTCCAGGTTACAAAGTGGCTCAGTGACTCACTACTGTAATGGTCCAGGTTACAAAGTGGCTCAGTGACTCACTACTGTAATGGTCCAGGTTACAAAGTGACTCAGTGACTCACTACTGTAATGGTCCAGGTTACAAAGTGGCTCAGTGACTCACTACTGTAACGGTCCAGGTTACATAGTGACTCACTACTGTAATGGTCCAGGTTACATAGTGGCTCAGTGACTCACTACTGTAATGGTCCAGGTTACAAAGTGACTCAGTGACTCACTACTGTAATGGTCCAGGTTACAAAGTGACTCAGTGACTCACTACTGTAATGGTCCAGGTTACAAAGTGGCTCAGTGACTCACTACTGTAATGGTCCAGGTTACATAGTGACTCACTACTGTAATGGTCCAGGTTACATAGTGGCTCAGTGACTCACTACTGTAATGGTCCAGGTTACAAAGTGGCTCAGTGACTCACTACTGTAATGGTCCAGGTTACAAAGTGACTCACTACTGTAATGGTCCAGGTTACATAGTGGCTCAGTGACTCACTACTGTAATGGTCCAGGTTACAAAGTGACTCACTACTGTAATGGCCCAGGTTACATAGTGGCTCAGTGACTCACTACTGTAATGGTCCAGGTTACAAAGTGGCTCAATGACTCACTACTGTATTGGTCTAGGTTACAAAGTGGCTCAGTGACTCACTACTGTAATGGTCCAGGTTACAAAGTGGCTCAATGACTCACTACTGTAATGATCCAGGTTACATAGTGGCTCAGTGACTCACTACTGTAATGGTCCAGGTTACAAAGTGGCTTAGTGACTCACTACTGTAATGGTCCAGGTTACAAAGTGGCTCAGTGACTCACTACTGTAATGGTCCAGGTTACAAAGTGGCTCAGTGACTCACTACTGTAATGGTCCAGGTTACAAAGTGGCTCAATGACTCACTACTGTAATGATCCAGGTTACATAGTGGCTCAGTGACTCACTAATGTAATGGTCCAGGTTACAAAGTGGCTCAGTGACTCACTACTGTAATGGTCCAGGTTACAAAGTGGCTCAGTGACTCACTACTGTAATGGTCCAGGTTACAAAGTGGCTCAGTGACTCACTACTGTAATGGTCCAGGTTACAAAGTGACTCAGTGACTCACTACTGTAATGCTCCAGGTTACAAAGTGACTCAATGACTCACTACTGTAATGCTCCAGGTTACAAAGTGGCTCAGTGACTCACTACTGTAATGGTCCAGGTTACAAAGTGGCTCAGTGACTCACTACTGTAATGGTCCAGGTTACAAAGTGGCTCATTGACTCACTACTGTAATGGTCCAGGTTACAAAGTGGCTCAGTGACTCACTACTGTAATGGTCCAGGTTACAAAGTGGCTCACTACTGTAATGGTCCAGGTTACAAAGTGGCTCATTGACTCACTACTGTAATGGTCCAGGTTACAAAGTGGCTCAGTGACTCACTAATGTAATGGTCCAGGTTACAAAGTGGCTCACTACTGTAATGGTCCAGGTTACAAAGTGGCTCATTGACTCACTACTGTAATGGTCCAGGTTACAAAGTGACTCAGTGACTCACTACTGTAATGGTCCAGGTTACAAAGTGGCTCATTGACTCACTACTGTAATGGTCCAGGTTACAAAGTGGCTCAGTGACTCACTACTGTAATGGTCCAGGTTACAAAGTGGCTCACTACTGTAATGGTCCAGGTTACAAAGTGGCTCATTGACTCACTACTGTAATGGTCCAGGTTACAAAGTGACTCAGTGACTCACTACTGTAATGGTCCAGGTTACATAGTGGCTCAGTGACTCACTACTGTAATGGTCCAGGTTACAAAGTGGCTCAGTGACTCACTACTGTAATGGTCCAGGTTACAAAGTGGCTCAGTGACTCACTACTGTAATGGTCCAGGTTACAAAGTGGCTCAGTGACTCACTACTGTAATGGTCCAGGTTACAAAGTGGCTCAGTGACTCACTACTGTAATGGTCCAGGTTACAAAGTGTCTCAGTGACTCACTACTGTAATGGTCCAGGTTACAAAGTGTCTCAGTGACTCACTACTGTAATGGTCCAGGTTACAAAGTGTCTCAGTGACTCACTACTGTAATGGTCCAGGTTACAAAGTGTCTCAGTGACTCACTACTGTAATGGTCCAGGTTACAAAGTGGCTCAATGACTCACTACTGTAATGGTCCAGGTTACATAGTGGCTCAGTGACTCACTACTGTAATGGTCCAGGTTACAAAGTGACTCACTACTGTAATGGTCCAGGATACAAAGTGGCTCAGTGACTCACTACTGTAATGGTCCAGGTTACATAGTGACTCACTACTGTAATGCTCCAGGTTACAAAGTGACTCAGTGACTCACTACTGTAATGGTCCAGGTTACATAGTGGCTCAGTGACTCACTACTGTAATGGTCCAGGTTACAAAGTGGCTCAATGACTCACTACTGTATTGGTCTAGGTTACAAAGTGGCTCAGTGACTCACTACTGTAATGGTCCAGGTTACTAAGTGGCTCAGTGACTCACTACTGTTATGGTCCAGGTTACAAAGTGGCTCAATGACTCACTACTGTAATGATCCAGGTTACATAGTGGCTCAGTGACTCACTACTGTAATGGTCCAGGTTACAAAGTGGCTCAGTGACTCACTACTGTAATGGTCCAGGTTACAAAGTGGCTCAGTGACTCACTACTGTAATGGTCCAGGTTACAAAGTGGCTCACTACTGTAATGGTCCAGGTTACAAAGTGGCTCATTGACTCACTACTGTAATGGTCCAGGTTACAAAGTGGCTCAGTGACTCACTACTGTAATGGTCCAGGTTACAAAGTGGCTCACTACTGTAATGGTCCAGGTTACAAAGTGGCTCATTGACTCACTACTGTAATGGTCCAGGTTACAAAGTGACTCAGTGACTCACTACTGTAATGGTCCAGGTTACAAAGTGACTCAGTGACTCACTACTGTAATGGTCCAGGTTACAAAGTGGCTCAGTGACTCACTACTGTAATGGTCCAGGTTACATAGTGACTCACTACTGTAATGGTCCAGGTTACATAGTGGCTCAGTGACTCACTACTGTAATGGTCCAGGTTACAAAGTGGCTCAGTGACTCACTACTGTAATGGTCCAGGTTACAAAGTGGCTCAGTGACTCACTACTGTAATGGTCCAGGTTACAAAGTGGCTCAGTGACTCACTACTGTAATGGTCCAGGTTACAAAGTGGCTCAGTGACTCACTACTGTAATGGTCCAGGTTACAAAGTGTCTCAGTGACTCACTACTGTAATGGTCCAGGTTACAAAGTGTCTCAGTGACTCACTACTGTAATGGTCCAGGTTACAAAGTGTCTCAGTGACTCACTACTGTAATGGTCCAGGTTACAAAGTGGCTCAATGACTCACTACTGTAATGGTCCAGGTTACATAGTGGCTCAGTGACTCACTACTGTAATGGTCCAGGTTACAAAGTGACTCACTACTGTAATGGTCCAGGATACAAAGTGGCTCAGTGTCTCACTACTGTAATGGTCCAGGTTACATAGTGACTCACTACTGTAATGCTCCAGGTTACAAAGTGACTCAGTGACTCACTACTGTAATGGTCCAGGTTACATAGTGGCTCAGTGACTCACTACTGTAATGGTCCAGGTTACAAAGTGGCTCAATGACTCACTACTGTATTGGTCTAGGTTACAAAGTGGCTCAGTGACTCACTACTGTAATGGTCCAGGTTACAAAGTGGCTCAGTGACTCACTACTGTTATGGTCCAGGTTACAAAGTGGCTCAATGACTCACTACTGTAATGATCCAGGTTACATAGTGGCTCAGTGACTCACTACTGTAATGGTCCAGGTTACAAAGTGGCTTAGTGACTCACTACTGTAATGATCCAGGTTACATAGTGGCTCAGTGACTCACTACTGTAATGGTCCAGGTTACAAAGTGGCTTAATGACTCACTACTGTAATGGTCCAGGTTACAAAGTGGCTCAGTGACTCACTACTGTAATGGTCCAGGTTACAAAGTGGCTCAGTGACTCACTACTGTAATGGTCCAGGTTACAAAGTGGCTCAGTGACTCACTACTGTAATGGTCCAGGTTACAAAGTGACTCAGTGACTCACTACTGTAATGGTCCAGGTTACAAAGTGGCTCAGTGACTCACTACTGTAACGGTCCAGGTTACATAGTGACTCACTACTGTAATGGTCCAGGTTACATAGTGGCTCAGTGACTCACTACTGTAATGGTCCAGGTTACAAAGTGACTCAGTGACTCACTACTGTAATGGTCCAGGTTACAAAGTGACTCAGTGACTCACTACTGTAATGGTCCAGGTTACAAAGTGGCTCAGTGACTCACTACTGTAATGGTCCAGGTTACATAGTGACTCACTACTGTAATGGTCCAGGTTACATAGTGGCTCAGTGACTCACTACTGTAATGGTCCAGGTTACAAAGTGGCTCAGTGACTCACTACTGTAATGGTCCAGGTTACAAAGTGACTCACTACTGTAATGGTCCAGGTTACATAGTGGCTCAGTGACTCACTACTGTAATGGTCCAGGTTACAAAGTGACTCACTACTGTAATGGCCCAGGTTACATAGTGGCTCAGTGACTCACTACTGTAATGGTCCAGGTTACAAAGTGGCTCAATGACTCACTACTGTATTGGTCTAGGTTACAAAGTGGCTCAGTGACTCACTACTGTAATGGTCCAGGTTACAAAGTGGCTCAATGACTCACTACTGTAATGATCCAGGTTACATAGTGGCTCAGTGACTCACTACTGTAATGGTCCAGGTTACAAAGTGGCTTAGTGACTCACTACTGTAATGGTCCAGGTTACAAAGTGGCTCAGTGACTCACTACTGTAATGGTCCAGGTTACAAAGTGGCTCAGTGACTCACTACTGTAATGGTCCAGGTTACAAAGTGGCTCAGTGACTCACTACTGTAATGGTCCAGGTTACAAAGTGACTCAGTGACTCACTACTGTAATGGTCCAGGTTACAAAGTGGCTCAGTGACTCACTACTGTAATGGTCCAGGTTACAAAGTGACTCAGTGACTCACTACTGTAATGCTCCAGGTTACAAAGTGACTCAATGACTCACTACTGTAATGGTCCAGGTTACAAAGTGGCTCAGTGACTCACTACTGTAATGGTCCAGGTTACAAAGTGGCTCAGTGACTCACTACTGTAATGGTCCAGGTTACAAAGTGGCTCATTGACTCACTACTGTAATGGTCCAGGTTACAAAGTGGCTCAGTGACTCACTACTGTAATGGTCCAGGTTACAAAGTGGCTCAGTGACTCACTACTGTAATGGTCCAGGTTACAAAGTGGCTCACTACTGTAATGGTCCAGGTTACAAAGTGGCTCATTGACTCACTACTGTAATGGTCCAGGTTACAAAGTGGCTCAGTGACTCACTACTGTAATGGTCCAGGTTACAAAGTGGCTCACTACTGTAATGGTCCAGGTTACAAAGTGGCTCATTGACTCACTACTGTAATGGTCCAGGTTACAAAGTGGCTCAGTGACTCACTACTGTAATGGTCCAGGTTACAAAGTGGCTCAGTGACTCACTACTGTAATGGTCCAGGTTACATAGTGACTCACTACTGTAATGGTCCAGGTTACATAGTGGCTCAGTGACTCACTACTGTAATGGTCCAGGTTACAAAGTGGCTCAGTGACTCACTACTGTAATGGTCCAGGTTACAAAGTGGCTCAGTGACTCACTACTGTAATGGTCCAGGTTACAAAGTGGCTCAGTGACTCACTACTGTAATGGTCCAGGTTACAAAGTGGCTCAGTGACTCACTACTGTAATGGTCCAGGTTACAAAGTGTCTCAGTGACTCACTACTGTAATGGTCCAGGTTACAAAGTGTCTCAGTGACTCACTACTGTAATGGTCCAGGTTACAAAGTGACTCAGTGACTCACTACTGTAATGGTCCAGGTTACAAAGTGGCTCAATGACTCACTACTGTAATGGTCCAGGTTACATAGTGGCTCAGTGACTCACTACTGTAATGGTCCAGGTTACAAAGTGACTCACTACTGTAATGGTCCAGGATACAAAGTGGCTCAGTGACTCACTACTGTAATGGTCCAGGTTACATAGTGACTCACTACTGTAATGCTCCAGGTTACAAAGTGACTCAGTGACTCACTACTGTAATGGTCCAGGTTACATAGTGGCTCAGTGACTCACTACTGTAATGGTCCAGGTTACAAAGTGGCTCAATGACTCACTACTGTATTGGTCTAGGTTACAAAGTGGCTCAGTGACTCACTACTGTAATGGTCCAGGTTACAAAGTGGCTCAGTGACTCACTACTGTAATGGTCCAGGTTACAAAGTGGCTCAATGACTCACTACTGTAATGATCCAGGTTACATAGTGGCTCAGTGACTCACTACTGTAATGGTCCAGGTTACAAAGTGGCTTAGTGACTCACTACTGTAATGGTCCAGGTTACAAAGTGGCTCAGTGACTCACTACTGTAATGGTCCAGGTTACAAAGTGGCTCAGTGACTCACTACTGTAATGGTCCAGGTTACAAAGTGGCTCAGTGACTCACTACTGTAATGGTCCAGGTTACAAAGTGACTCAGTGACTCACTACTGTAATGCTCCAGGTTACAAAGTGACTCAATGACTCACTACTGTAATGGTCCAGGTTACAAAGTGGCTCAGTGACTCACTACTGTAATGGTCCAGGTTACAAAGTGGCTCAGTGACTCACTACTGTAATGGTCCAGGTTACAAAGTGGCTCATTGACTCACTACTGTAATGCTCCAGGTTACAAAGTGGCTCAGTGACTCACTACTGTAATGGTCCAGGTTACAAAGTGGCTCACTACTGTAATGGTCCAGGTTACAAAGTGGCTCATTGACTCACTACTGTAATGGTCCAGGTTACAAAGTGGCTCAGTGACTCACTACTGTAATGGTCCAGGTTACAAAGTGGCTCACTACTGTAATGGTCCAGGTTACAAAGTGGCTCATTGACTCACTACTGTAATGGTCCAGGTTACAAAGTGACTCAGTGACTCACTACTGTAATGGTCCAGGTTACAAAGTGACTCAGTGACTCACTACTGTAATGGTCCAGGTTACAAAGTGGCTCAGTGACTCACTACTGTAATGGTCCAGGTTACATAGTGACTCACTACTGTAATGGTCCAGGTTACATAGTGGCTCAGTGACTCACTACTGTAATGGTCCAGGTTACAAAGTGGCTCAGTGACTCACTACTGTAATGGTCCAGGTTACAAAGTGGCTCAGTGACTCACTACTGTAATGGTCCAGGTTACAAAGTGGCTCAGTGACTCACTACTGTAATGGTCCAGGTTACAAAGTGGCTCAGTGACTCACTACTGTAATGGTCCAGGTTACAAAGTGTCTCAGTGACTCACTACTGTAATGGTCCAGGTTACAAAGTGTCTCAGTGACTCACTACTGTAATGGTCCAGGTTACAAAGTGACTCAGTGACTCACTACTGTAATGGTCCAGGTTACAAAGTGGCTCAATGACTCACTACTGTAATGGTCCAGGTTACATAGTGGCTCAGTGACTCACTACTGTAATGGTCCAGGTTACAAAGTGAATCACTACTGTAATGGTCCAGGATACAAAGTGGCTCAGTGACTCACTACTGTAATGGTCCAGGTTACATAGTGACTCACTACTGTAATGCTCCAGGTTACAAAGTGACTCAGTGACTCACTACTGTAATGGTCCAGGTTACATAGTGGCTCAGTGACTCACTACTGTAATGGTCCAGGTTACAAAGTGGCTCAATGACTCACTACTGTATTGGTCTAGGTTACAAAGTGGCTCAGTGACTCACTACTGTAATGGTCCAGGTTACAAAGTGGCTCAGTGACTCACTACTGTAATGGTCCAGGTTACAAAGTGGCTCAATGACTCACTACTGTAATGATCCAGGTTACATAGTGGCTCAGTGACTCACTACTGTAATGGTCCAGGTTACAAAGTGGCTTAGTGACTCACTACTGTAATGGTCCAGGTTACAAAGTGGCTCAGTGACTCACTACTGTAATGGTCCAGGTTACAAAGTGGCTCAGTGACTCACTACTGTAATGGTCCAGGTTACAAAGTGGCTCAGTGACTCACTACTGTAATGGTCCAGGTTACAAAGTGACTCAGTGACTCACTACTGTAATGGTCCAGGTTACAAAGTGGCTCAGTGACTCACTACTGTAATGGTCCAGGTTACAAAGTGACTCAGTGACTCACTACTGTAATGCTCCAGGTTACAAAGTGGCTCAGTGACTCACTACTGTAATGGTCCAGGTTACATAGTGACTCACTACTGTAATGGTCCAGGTTACATAGTGGCTCAGTGACTCACTACTGTAATGGTCCAGGTTACAAAGTGGCTCAGTGACTCACTACTGTAATGGTCCAGGTTACAAAGTGGCTCAGTGACTCACTACTGTAATGGTCCAGGTTACAAAGTGGCTCAGTGACTCACTACTGTAATGGTCCAGGTTACAAAGTGGCTCAGTGACTCACTACTGTAATGGTCCAGGTTACAAAGTGTCTCAGTGACTCACTACTGTAATGGTCCAGGTTACAAAGTGTCTCAGTGACTCACTACTGTAATGGTCCAGGTTACAAAGTGACTCAGTGACTCACTACTGTAATGGTCCAGGTTACAAAGTGGCTCAATGACTCACTACTGTAATGGTCCAGGTTACATAGTGGCTCAGTGACTCACTACTGTAATGGTCCAGGTTACAAAGTGACTCACTACTGTAATGGTCCAGGATACAAAGTGGCTCAGTGACTCACTACTGTAATGGTCCAGGTTACATAGTGACTCACTACTGTAATGCTCCAGGTTACAAAGTGACTCAGTGACTCACTACTGTAATGGTCCAGGTTACATAGTGGCTCAGTGACTCACTACTGTAATGGTCCAGGTTACAAAGTGGCTCAATGACTCACTACTGTATTGGTCTAGGTTACAAAGTGGCTCAGTGACTCACTACTGTAATGGTCCAGGTTACAAAGTGGCTCAGTGACTCACTACTGTAATGGTCCAGGTTACAAAGTGGCTCAATGACTCACTACTGTAATGATCCAGGTTACATAGTGGCTCAGTGACTCACTACTGTAATGGTCCAGGTTACAAAGTGGCTTAGTGACTCACTACTGTAATGGTCCAGGTTACAAAGTGGCTCAGTGACTCACTACTGTAATGGTCCAGGTTACAAAGTGGCTCAGTGACTCACTACTGTAATGGTCCAGGTTACAAAGTGGCTCAGTGACTCACTACTGTAATGGTCCAGGTTACAAAGTGACTCAGTGACTCACTACTGTAATGCTCCAGGTTACAAAGTGACTCAATGACTCACTACTGTAATGGTCCAGGTTACAAAGTGGCTCAGTGACTCACTACTGTAATGGTCCAGGTTACAAAGTGGCTCAGTGACTCACTACTGTAATGGTCCAGGTTACAAAGTGGCTCATTGACTCACTACTGTAATGCTCCAGGTTACAAAGTGGCTCAGTGACTCACTACTGTAATGGTCCAGGTTACAAAGTGGCTCACTACTGTAATGGTCCAGGTTACAAAGTGGCTCATTGACTCACTACTGTAATGGTCCAGGTTACAAAGTGGCTCAGTGACTCACTACTGTAATGGTCCAGGTTACAAAGTGGCTCACTACTGTAATGGTCCAGGTTACAAAGTGGCTCATTGACTCACTACTGTAATGGTCCAGGTTACAAAGTGACTCAGTGACTCACTACTGTAATGGTCCAGGTTACAAAGTGACTCAGTGACTCACTACTGTAATGGTCCAGGTTACAAAGTGGCTCAGTGACTCACTACTGTAATGGTCCAGGTTACATAGTGACTCACTACTGTAATGGTCCAGGTTACATAGTGGCTCAGTGACTCACTACTGTAATGGTCCAGGTTACAAAGTGGCTCAGTGACTCACTACTGTAATGGTCCAGGTTACAAAGTGGCTCAGTGACTCACTACTGTAATGGTCCAGGTTACAAAGTGGCTCAGTGACTCACTACTGTAATGGTCCAGGTTACAAAGTGGCTCAGTGACTCACTACTGTAATGGTCCAGGTTACAAAGTGTCTCAGTGACTCACTACTGTAATGGTCCAGGTTACAAAGTGTCTCAGTGACTCACTACTGTAATGGTCCAGGTTACAAAGTGACTCAGTGACTCACTACTGTAATGGTCCAGGTTACAAAGTGGCTCAATGACTCACTACTGTAATGGTCCAGGTTACATAGTGGCTCAGTGACTCACTACTGTAATGGTCCAGGTTACAAAGTGAATCACTACTGTAATGGTCCAGGATACAAAGTGGCTCAGTGACTCACTACTGTAATGGTCCAGGTTACATAGTGACTCACTACTGTAATGCTCCAGGTTACAAAGTGACTCAGTGACTCACTACTGTAATGGTCCAGGTTACATAGTGGCTCAGTGACTCACTACTGTAATGGTCCAGGTTACAAAGTGGCTCAATGACTCACTACTGTATTGGTCTAGGTTACAAAGTGGCTCAGTGACTCACTACTGTAATGGTCCAGGTTACAAAGTGGCTCAGTGACTCACTACTGTAATGGTCCAGGTTACAAAGTGGCTCAATGACTCACTACTGTAATGATCCAGGTTACATAGTGGCTCAGTGACTCACTACTGTAATGGTCCAGGTTACAAAGTGGCTTAGTGACTCACTACTGTAATGGTCCAGGTTACAAAGTGGCTCAGTGACTCACTACTGTAATGGTCCAGGTTACAAAGTGGCTCAGTGACTCACTACTGTAATGGTCCAGGTTACAAAGTGGCTCAGTGACTCACTACTGTAATGGTCCAGGTTACAAAGTGACTCAGTGACTCACTACTGTAATGGTCCAGGTTACAAAGTGGCTCAGTGACTCACTACTGTAATGGTCCAGGTTACAAAGTGACTCAGTGACTCACTACTGTAATGCTCCAGGTTACAAAGTGACTCAATGACTCACTACTGTAATGCTCCAGGTTACAAAGTGTCTCAGTGACTCACTACTGTAATGGTCCAGGTTACAAAGTGGCTCAATGACTCACTACTGTAATGGTCCAGGTTACAAAGTGGCTCAGTGACTCACTACTGTAATGGTCCAGGTTACAAAGTGGCTCAGTGACTCACTACTGTAATGGTCCAGGTTACAAAGTGGCTCACTACTGTAATGGTCCAGGTTACAAAGTGGCTCATTGACTCACTACTGTAATGGTCCAGGTTACAAAGTGGCTCAGTGACTCACTACTGTAATGGTCCAGGTTACAAAGTGGCTCACTACTGTAATGGTCCAGGTTACAAAGTGGCTCATTGACTCACTACTGTAATGGTCCAGGTTACAAAGTGACTCAGTGACTCACTACTGTAATGGTCCAGGTTACAAAGTGACTCAGTGACTCACTACTGTAATGGTCCAGGTTACAAAGTGGCTCAGTGACTCACTACTGTAATGGTCCAGGTTACATAGTGACTCACTACTGTAATGGTCCAGGTTACAAAGTGGCTCAGTGACTCACTACTGTAATGGTCCAGGTTACAAAGTGACTCAGTGACTCACTACTGTAATGGTCCAGGTTACAAAGTGGCTCAGTGACTCACTACTGTAATGGTCCAGGTTACAAAGTGGCTCAGTGACTCACTACTGTAATGGTCCAGGTTACAAAGTGACTCAGTGACTCACTACTGTAATGGTCCAGGTTACAAAGTGGCTCAGTGACTCACTACTGTAATGGTCCAGGTTACATAGTGGCTCAGTGACTCACTACTGTAATGGTCCAGGTTACAAAGTGGCTCAGTGACTCACTACTGTAATGGTCCAGGTTACAAAGTGGCTCAATGACTCACTACTGTAATGGTCCAGGTTACAAAGTGGCTCAATGACTCACTACTGTAATGGTCCAGGTTACAAAGTGGCTCAGTGACTCACTACTGTAATGGTCCAGGTTACAAAGTGGCTCAATGACTCATGTTTGAATCTCTATGTGAAACAAAAACAGCCTGCATGTTCTTCACAAAACTGTACTTCAAATCAAGTCCCCTACTTAACATACTGCTTGACTAGTTGGGCCCAAGCTTGCTGTACAACATTAAAACCCATTCAGTCTGTCTACAAACAGGCTCTCAAAGTGCTTGATAGGAAGCCCAATAGCCATCATCACTGTCACATCCTCAGAAAGCATCAGCTCCTGAGTTGGGAAAATCTGGTGCAATACACCGACGCATGTCTTGTATTCAAGATCCTAAATGGCCTGGCTCCCCCTCCACTCAGTATTTCTGTTAAACAGAAAACCCAAACCCATGGCAGTAGATCTGCCATGAGAGGTGACTGTATAGTTCCTTTAAGGAAAAGCACCTTTAGTCAATCTGCTTTCTCTGTGAGAGCTGCCCATGTGTGGAACACACTGCCATCAGACACACATAACTGCATCACCTATCACACCTTCACACAAAAAAACATCGCTTTAGTTACTCAGCTATATCAATTACGGTCCCATTGTCATTTGCTTCTAACAGTACCAACAATTAGAACAGGACATGGTAGAAATAGTTTTAGTTTCTCAGCTCCGTGGTCCTAGAATTCTCTCCTGAACATTTGATGATCTAGTTTCGTTGGTGGAGTTTAAACACTTGATCGATGTATATATCATAGAAGAATGTAATTGTTTTGAGGCCAGCTGTTTTTAGTCAAGACTTTCGTGTTTTTAACGTAAAATGTTTTCGTTGTACTGTATGTGTGTTTATAGTTTTGTTTAATGTTGTGTTAGTGTATGTAAGAGGTTTTGTCTGAAACATTGTTCCCCCTGCAGCTATTGGACCAGGTCTCTCTTGGATAAGAGATGTTATCTCAATGAGAAAAACCTGTATAAATAAAGGTTAAATAAATAAAATGAATACATGGCTAAAGACAAATCAGACTTGTGAACATAATCCCTAGCTGTGTATTGCCGCTTTCCATGTTGTCTGTAGCTGGTGAGGTGTGGAAACACTTTTACTTTTATGTATTTTGTTTTGTTGCTTTTTGTGCTATTACTCTGTCTGCATTCTACGTGTTGCTTGTTCTATGTTGCTCTGTCTGTATGCTACGTGTTGCTTGTTCTATGTTGCTCTGTCTGTATGCTACGTGTTGCTTGTTCTATGTTGCTCTGTCTGCGTGCTACGTGTTGCTTGTTCTATGTGTCTCTGTCTGTATGCTACGTGTTGCTTGTTCTATGATGCTCTGTCTGCATGCTACGTGTTGCTTGTTCTATGTTACTCTGTCTGCGTGCTACGTGTTGCTTGTTCTATGTGTCTGTCTGCATGCTACGTGTTGCTTGTTCTATGTGTCTCTGTCTGTATGCTACGTGTTGCTTGTTCTATGATGCTCTGTCTGCATGCTACGTGTTGCTTGTTCTATGTTACTCTGTCTGCGTGCTACGTGTTGCTTGTTCTATGTTGCTCTGTCTGCGTGCTACGTGTTGCTTGTTCTATGTTACTCTGTCTGCATTCTACGTGTTGCTTGTTCTATGTGTCTCTGTCTGCATGCTACGTGTTGCTTGTTCTATGATGCTCTGTCTGCATGCTACGTGTTGCTTGTTCTATGTTACTCTGTCTGCGTGCTACGTGTTGCTTGTTCTATGTGTCTCTGTCTGCATGCTACGTGTTGCTTGTTCTATGTGTCTCTGTCTGCATTCTACGTGTTGCTTGTTCTATGTTTCTCTGTCTGCGTGCTACGTGTTGCTTGTTCTATGTTTCTCTGTCTGCATGCCATACCTGATGCAGCGAAAAAATAAATATTTTAATGCAACATATTTTTGTCTCAATAGATGAGATTTATGCGACATCTTTTTGAGTGCAAACCCATTACACCTCTATGTCTGACCGATAACAGAACCCAACATCACCAATAACACCATACAGAACCAACAACACCATACAGAACCCAACATCACCAATAACACCATACAGAACCAACAACACCATACAGAACCCAACATCACCAATAACACCATACAGAACCAACAACACCATACAGAACCAACACCACCATACAGAACCAATAACACCAATAACACCATACAGAACCAATAACACCAATAACACCATACAGAACCAACAACACCATACAGAACCAACAACACCATACAGAACCAACAACACCATACAGAACCAACATCACCAACAACACCATACAGAACCAATAACACCATACAGAACCAACACCACCATACAGAACCAACAACACCATACAGAACCAATAACACCATACAGAACCAACAACACCATACAGAACCAATAACACCATACAGAACCAACAACACCATACAGAACCAACAACACCATACAGAACCAATAACACCATACAGAACCCAACATCACCAACAACACCATACAGAACCAACAACACCATACAGAACCAATAACACCAATAACACCATACAGAACCAATAACACCATACAGAACCAATAACACCATACAGAACCAATAACACCATACAGAACCAACACCACCATACAGAACCAATAACACCATACAGAACCAATAACACCATACAGAACCAACAACACCATACAGAACCAACAACACCATACAGAACCAACACCACCATACAGAACCAACACCACCATACAGAACCAACACCACCATACAGAACCAACACCACCATAAGGAACCAATAACACCAATAACACCATACAGAACCAATAACACCATACAGAACCAACAACACCATACAGAACCAACAACACCATACAGAACCAACACCACCATACAGAACCAATAACACCAATAACACCATACAGAACCAATAACACCAACAACACCATACAGAACCAATAACACCATACAGAACCAATAACACCATACAGAACCAATAACACCATACAGAACCAATAACACCATACAGAACCAATAACACCATACAGAACCAACAACACCATACAGAACCAACAACACCATACAGAACCAACAACACCATACAGAACCAACACCACCATACAGAACCAATAACACCAATAACACCATACAGAACCAATAACACCAACAACACCATACAGAACCAACACCACCATACAGAACCAATAACACCATACAGAACCAATAACACCATACAGAACCAATAACACCAATAACACCATACAGAACCAATAACACCAATAACACCATACAGAACCAACACCACCATACAGAACCAATAACACCAATAACACCATACAGAACCAATAACACCAATAACACCATACAGAACCAATAACACCATACAGAACCAATAACACCAATAACACCATACAGAACCAATAACACCATACAGAACCAACACCACCATACAGAACCAACACCACCATACAGAACCAATAACACCAATAACACCATACAGAACCAATAACACCATACAGAACCAACAACACCGTACAGAACCAACACCACCATACAGAACCAATAACACCAATAACACCATACAGAACCAATAACACCAATAACACCATACAGAACCAATAACACCATACAGAACCAATAACACCAATAACACCATACAGAACCAATAACACCATACAGAACCAATAACACCAATAACACCATACAGAACCAATAACACCATACAGAACCAATAACACCATACAGAACCAACAACACCATACAGAACCAATAACACCAATAACACCATACAGAACCAATAACACCATACAGAACCAACAACACCATACAGAACCAATAACACCAATAACACCATACAGAACCAACAACACCATACAGAACCAATAACACCAATAACACCATACAGAACCAATAACACTATACAGAACCAACAACACCATACAGAACCAACAACACCATACAGAACCAATAACACCATACAGAACCAATAACACCAATAACACCATACAGAACCAATAACACCATACAGAACCAATAACACCATACAGAACCAATAACACCATACAGAACCAACAACACCATACAGAACCAATAACACCAATAACACCATACAGAACCAACAACACCATACAGAACCAATAACACCAATAACACCATACAGAACCAACAACACCATACAGAACCAATAACACCATACAGAACCAACAACACCATACAGAACCAATAACACCAATAACACCATACAGAACCAACAACACCATACAGAACCAATAACACCAATAACACCATACAGAACCAATAACACTATACAGAACCAACAACACCATACAGAACCAACAACACCATACAGAACCAATAACACCATACAGAACCAATAACACCAATAACACCATACAGAACCAATAACACCATACAGAACCAACACCACCATACAGAACCAACACCACCATACAGAACCAATAACACCAATAACACCATACAGAACCAATAACACCATACAGAACCAACAACACCATACAGAACCAACACCACCATACAGAACCAATAACACCAATAACACCATACAGAACCAATAACACCATACAGAACCAATAACACCATACAGAGACAATAACACCAATAACACCATACAGAACCAATAACACCATACAGAACCAACACCACCATACAGAACCAATAACACCAATAACACCATACAGAACCAATAACACCATACAGAACCAACAACACCATACAGAACCAATAACACCAATAACACCATACAGAACCAATAACACCATACAGAACCAATAACACTATACAGAACCAACAACACCATACAGAACCAACAACACCATACAGAACCAACAACACCATACAGAACCAACAACACCATACAGAACCAACAACACCATACAGAACCAACAACACCATACAGAACACCATACAGAACCAATAACACTATACAGAACCAACAACACTATACAGAACCAACAACACCATACAGAACCAACAACACCATACAGAACCAACACCACCATACAGAACCAATAACACCATACAGAACCAACAACACCATACAGAACCAATAACACCAATAACACCATACAGAACCAATAACACCATACAGAACCAATAACACCATACAGAACCAATAACACCATACAGAACCAATAACACCAATAACACCATACAGAACCAATAACACCAATAACACCATACAGAACCAATAACACCATACAGAACCAATAACACCATACAGAACCAATAACACCATACAGAACCAATAACACCATACAGAACCAACAACACCATACAGAACCAACAACACCATACAGAACCAATAACACCAATAACACCATACAGAACCAATAACACCATACAGAACCAATAACACCATACAGAACCAATAACACCATACAGAACTAATAACACCATACAGAACCAATAACACCATACAGAACCAATAACACCAATAACACCATACAGAACCAATAACACCAATAACACCATACAGAACCAATAACACCATACAGAACCAACAACACCATACAGAACCAATAACACCAATAACACCATACAGAACCAATAACACCAATAACACCATACAGAACCAATAACACCATACAGAACCAATAACACCATACAGAACCAATAACACCATACAGAACCAATAACACCATACAGAACCAATAACACCAATAACACCATACAGAACCCAACAGCACCAATAACACCATACAGAACCCAACAGCACCATACAGAACCAATAACACCATACAGAACCAATAACACCATACAGAACCCAACAGAACCAATAACACCATACAGAACCAATAACACCATACAGAACCAATAACACCATACAGAACCAATAACACCATACAGAACCCAACAGAACCAATAACACCATACAGAACCAATAACAACATACAGAACCAATAACACCATACAGAACCAACAACACCATACAGAACCAATAACACCATACAGAACCAATAACACCATACAGAACCAATAACACCATACAGAACCAATAACACCATACAGAACCAACAGCACCATACAGAACCCAACACACCAACAACACCATACAGAACCAACAACACCATACAGAACCAACACCACCATACAGAACCAACACCACCATACAGAACCAATAACACCAATAACACCATACAGAACCAATAACACCATACAGAACCAACAACACCATACAGAACCCAATAACACCAATAACACCATACAGAACCAATAACACCATACAGAACCAATAACACCATACAGAACCAATAATACCATACAGAACCAATAATACCATACAGAACCAATAACACCATACAGAACCCAACACACCAACAACACCATACAGAACCAACAGCACCAATAACACCATACAGAACCAATAATACCATACAGAACCAATAACACCATACAGAACCCAACACACCAACTCCACCATACAGAACCCAACAGCACCAATAACACCATACAGAACCAATAACACCATACAGAACCAACACCATACAGAACCCCTCAGCACCAATAACACCATACAGAGCCAATAACACCATACAGAACCCAACAGCACCAATAACACCATACAGAACCAATAACACCATACAGAACCCAACAGCACCATACAGAACCCAACAGCACCAATAACACCATACAGAACCAATAACACCATACAGAACCAACACCATACAGAACCCCTCAGCACCAATAACACCATACAGAGCCAATAACACCATACAGAACCAACAACACCATACAGAACCCAACAGCACCATACAGAACCCAACAGCACCATACAGAACCCAACAGCACCATACAGAACCCAACAGCACCATACAGAACCCAACAGCACCATACAGAACCCAACAGCACCATACAGAACGGCGTGGCGTGAAGCACATCGCCATTAGACTCTTGAACAGTGGAAACACGATCTCTTGAGTGATGAATCACGCTTCACCATCTGGCAGTCCGACAGATGAATCTGGGTTTGGCGACAGTCAGGATAATGCTACCTGCCCCAATGCAGAGTACCAACTGTAAAGTTTGGTGGAGGAGGAATAATGCGCTGGGGCAGTTTTTCATGGTTCGGGCCCCTTAGTTCCAGTGAAGGGGCATCTTAACGCTACAGCATACAATGAAATTCTAGATGATTCTGTGCTTCCAACTTTGTGGCAACAGTTTGGGGAAGGCCCTTTCCTGTTTCACCATGACAATGCCCCCATGCACAAAGCGAGGTCCATACAGAAATTGTTTGTCGAGGTGGTATGAAAGAACTTGGCTGGCCTGCACAGAGCCCTGACCTCAACCCCATCTAACACTTTTGGGACGAATTGGAACGCCGACTGCGAGCCAGGCCTAATCACCCAACACGAGTGCCCGACCTCACTAATGCTCTTGTTGCTGAATGGAAGCAAGTCCCCGCAGCAATGTTCCAACATCTAGTGGAAAGCCTTCCCAGAAGAGTGGAGGCTGTTATAGCAGCAATGTTCCAACATCTAGTGGAAAGCCTTCCCAGAAGAGTGGAGGCTGTTATAGCAGCAATGTTCCAACATCTAATGGAAAGCCTTCCCAGAAGAGTGGAGGCTGTTATAGCAGCAATGTTCCAACATCTAGTGGAAAGCCTTCCCAGAAGAGTGGAGGCTGTTATAGCAGCAATGTTCCAACATCTAGAGGAAAGCCTTCCCAGAAGAGGGGAGGCTGTTATAGCAGCAATGTTCCAACATCTAGAGGAAAGCCTTCCCAGAAGAGTGGAGGCTGTTATAGCAGCAATGTTCCAACATCTAGTGGAAAGCCTTCCCAGAAGAGTGGAGGCTGTTATAGCAGCAATGTTCCAACATCTAGTGGAAAGCCTTCCCAGAAGAGTGGAGGCTGTTATAGCAGCAATGTTCCAACATCTAATGGAAAGCCTTCCCAGAAGAGTGGAGGCTGTTATAGCAGCAATGTTCCAACATCTAGTGGAAAGCCTTCCCAGAAGAGTGGATGCTGTTATGGCAGCAACTTCATATTAATGCCCATGATTTTGGAATGAGATGTTCGACAAGCAGGTGTCCACATACTTTTGGTCATGTGTATTTCCCTCCAACACAGAGGGTATATTTCTCTGCTCTTCAAAGGGATATCTGAGCGGAAGGGAGTCTGAAATATCAGACAGCTCTATAGGGTCTCTCTCTCTACTATACTAGACGATGTCCGCGACCAAACTTACTGATGTGCAGATTTTGTATCCGACTCCGAAGTCAAAGCGACACTGTTCATCCATGGAGTAGTTGATTCCTGGCAGCTCCGGCAGCTGGGGCCAGTCGTGTTTGAACGGGTCGTCCAGGAGACAGTCGTACGAACTACGAGACAAAAGAAGAGTTTCATTTCATTTTCAGAAATGTTGTTAAATTTATTTTTATTGTTTAACACTAGAACCGCTGGGCGTCGAGGGACCGTAATGGTATTAGTTTTAGTAACAGTAATATTATTAGTTTTAGCAACAGTAATATTATTAGTTTTAGTAACAGTAATATTATTAGTTTTAGTAAAGTAACAGTAATGGTATTAGTTTTAGTAACAGTAATATTATTAGTTTTAGTAACAGTAATGGTATTAGTTTTAGTAACAGTAATATTATTAGTTTTAGTAACAGTAATATTATTAGTTTTAGTAACAGTAACAGTAATAGTAATGGTATTAGTTTTAGTAACAGTAATGGTATTAGTTTTAGTAACAGTAATATTATTAGTTTTAGTAACAGTAACAGTAATAGTAATGGTATTAGTTTTAGTAACAGTAATATTATTAGTTTTAGTAACAGTAATGGTATTAGTTTTAGTAACAGTAATATTATTAGTTTTAGTAACAGTAATGGTATTAGTTTTAGTAACAGTAATATTATTAGTTTTAATAAAGTAACAGTAATGGTATTAGTTTTAGTAACAGTAATATTATTAGTTTTAGTAATGGTATTAGTTTTAGTAACAGTAATGGTATTAGTTTTAGTAAAGTAATAGTAATGGTATTAGTTTTAGTAACAGTAATGGTATTAGTTTTAGTAACAGTAATGGTATTAGTTTTAGTAACAGTAATATTATTAGTTTTAGTAACAGTAACAGTAATAGTAATGGTATTAGTTTTAGTAATGGTATTAGTTTTAGTAACAGTAATGGTATTAGTTTTAGTAAAGTAACAGTAATGGTATTAGTTTTAGTAACAGTAATATTATTAGTTTTAGTAACAGTAATGGTATTAGTTTTAGTAACAGTAATATTATTAGTTTTAGTAACAGTAATGGTATTGGGGGTAGGTTTATGACAGTCATAAATACCTCTTTCCCCCTCTCCCTACTATAACTGATGTGACATAAGAAAACCCATTAGTTAACATAGAGATTCTGGGAACATCAGAAGTTGGGGGGAAATGAACTATATTCTGGTAATCCGACCAACTGAACATATGCGGTGGTACTTAAGGTATATTATGTCAGTTCGGTTGCCCTCTGACACATTCTCATCAATGATAGAATGACAAACTCTACTGTGGAAAGTCTAAACGTCAGAGGTATCGGATTCACATGGAATTGTTGTTTAATTCAAATGTTTGAATATGACATTATTTGTGAAGAGATGAAATGTAATTATAGCTTCCAAATGAGAGATTTGGGTTTTCATAAGTTTAGGGCTCTGCTCAACCAGTGGCCCGTCCCTGTGAAGAGACATGGGTTACAAACTTTTCAGACACACCCCTCTCCATCCACTATAAAAGCCATTGACAAAAATATAACTTCCTGTTCCGGGTACATTTAGGATGACGATCCGATGTCAGAATGGTTCAGATAATAACTACAGAACTAAGCCAACATCAGCATGGACTTTGGTTGTAAATGGTATGAACTTTGAACTCGTATTCACTACAGAAGTGATACCTCCTAGCAGTTGAGTTAGCAACAGCTGCTACAAACGCAGGTTAGGAAGGACAGTCAGAGTATCCCGTCTACTACACACAACGTTACTCCAACGTATCCAGTGACTACCAGAGACATTCTTCAAAGGACAGAGGACTCGGGTTGGCGACACAGTCCATCTACCACCAACCTACTGAAGCGCAGCTCAGAGTAAATATTTATTGCATTTTCCTTTTTCAAATGGGCGGTAATTTAGAATGCATAAGATACTGTATTTACGATAGCACAGCTCGCCTCTGTTCCAGTCTCCCGCTCTTTCACTAAAATCCCGGCCTTTTCTTTGTGTAACAAGCTGTCATATCTATTCTGCCCGCTAGGGACGTTTTTCTTTATGACGGCACTTTGTAATCAAGTTATGATTTAATTGTTTATGTGTGATTCTGTGTGATTAGTTAGGTATCTGGTAAATAAATAATTAAACCCAATTTTGTATTGCTGATTCAACTTGTTAGCCAGGATTCTTGCAGATAACTAAGGATTTACCACTTTCAGATGAGACTGAAATAAGGTGACGATTAATGTGACTGCTATGGATGTAAAATATTACTAAATCTTTAAGAGTTTATTCGGAAGATAACAGCTCTATAAATATTATTTTGTGGCGTCCCTCTCTAGTTAATTATATTTACATGATTAGTTCAATCATTAATTACGAAGAAATTATTTTATAGAATAGCATGTCATAGCAATTCATCTGGCATAGCCAAAGACACGACAGTACTAGTAATAGCATTCGTTTTAGTAACAGTAAATTAAAAGTCATAGTATTTGTTTTAGTAACAGTAAATTAAAAGTCATAGTATTTGTTTTAGTACCAGTAAATAACTATTAATAGTATTCATTTTAGTACCAGTAAAGTACTATTAATAGCATTAGCTTTAGTAACAGTAAAGTAACAGTCATGGTAATTATACTAGTAATAGTACACGTATTAGTGATAGTATTAGTAATGGTAAAGTAAATGGAACGTAATAGTAAAGTAACAATACTAGTAAAAGTAGGTTAATAGAGGGTAACATACTGTATATATCTCTTGAGCTCCTGTCCACTACACATGGACCAGTGGTATCGGTGGAAGGCAGCTTGAACCAGTGGAGCCATCACACTCCCCATGGCTGTCTCGTCTCCACAACGATTCCCCTGACCATCATGCTCCATACCCAGCCTTTACACACACGAGAGAGGAGAGGAGAGGAGAGGAGAGGAGAGGAGAGGAGAGGAGAGGAGAGGAGAGGAGAGGAGAGGAGAGGAGAGGAGAGGAGAGTACGAGTTAGGGACGTTGAGTCCTAATAAGATTTAATTTGACTTGTTACCTCTCCAGCTCCCCACTACCCTCTCCTCTCCAGCTCCCCACTACCCTCTCCTCTCCAGCTCCCCACTACCCTCTCCTCTCCAGCTCCCCACTACCCTCTCCAGCTCCCCACTACCCTCTCCTCTCCAGCTCCCCACTACCCTCTCCTCTCCAGCTCCCCACTACCCTCTCCTCTCCAGCTCCCCACTACCCTCTCCTCTCCAGCTCCCCACTACCCTCTCCTCTCCAGCTCCCCACTACCCTCTCCTCTCCAGCTCCCCACTACCCTCTCCTCTCCAGCTCCCCACTACCCTCTCCTCTCCAGCTCCCCACTACCCTCTCCTCTCCAGCTCCCCACTACCCTCTCGTCTGGGTTCCCCACTACCCTCTCGTCTGGGTTCCCCACTACCCTCTCGTCTGGGTTCCCCACTACCCTCTCTTCTGGGTTCCCCACTACCCTCTCGTCTGGGTTCCCCACTACCCTCTCGTCTGGGTTCCCCACTACCTCTCGTCTGGGTTCCCCACTACCCTCTCGTCTGGGTTCCCCACTACCCTCTCGTCTGGGTTCCCCACTACCCTCTCGTCTGGGTTCCCCACTACCCTCTCGTCTGGGTTCCCCACTACCTCTCGTCTGGGTTCCCCACTACCTCTCGTCTGGGTTCCGCACTACCTCTCGTCTGGGTTCCGCACTACCTCTCGTCTGGGTTCCCCACTGCCTCTTCCCTGGGTTCCGGACTACCTCTCCAGCTCCCCACTACCTCTCCAGCTCCTCTGGGGTCCCTATGGCCTGCCGCTCTATGGCCTGCCGCTCTATGGCCTGCCGCTCTATGGCCTGCCGCTCTATGGCCCCACTCTATGGCCTGCCCCTATGTCCTGCCACTATATGGATGTTATGTCAGATTGACGCAATTCGGGAGGAGGCAGGACATGATGTAATATCATAAGGAGGAGAGGCTGTAGATGGACCTGTCTCTGAAAGGTGGTTGATGCTAACGTCAGATCACAGAGGAGCCAACTGAACACAGAACCACTGAATAGAATATGGGAAACACTCTATTCCCACACTATGGAACCTTGAACCGCCCCCGTGTAAACACATACACACACACACAGATAATCAGAATTTACACATGTCCGGTCTCGTGGGCGACAACGAAGGCAGAGGAGAATCCATCCTCATGGTTCAGCGTGCAGCTCCGGACTGTGTGGCACATGCCTGTTACGGGGGCGTAGCCTGGAGAGGAGAGAAATCATTCCACAGTGAGGGAGGAGGAGAGAAATCATTCTACAGTGAGGTAGGAAGAGAGAGGAGAGAAATCATTCTACAGTGAGGTAGATATGGGGAAAGAGAGAGGAGAGAAATCATTCTACAGTGAGGTAGATATGGGGAAAGAGAGAGGAGAGAAATCATTCTACAGTGAGGTAGATATGGGGAAAGAGAGAGGAGAGAAATCATTCTACAGTGAGGTAGGACGAGAGGAGAGAAATCATTCTACAGTGAGGTAGATATGGGGAAAGAGAGAGGAGAGAAATCATTCTACAGTGAGGTAGATATGGGGAAAGAGAGAGGAGAGAAATCATTCTACAGTGAGGTAGGAAGAGAGAGGAGAGAAATCATTCTACAGTGAGGTAGATATGCTGAAAGAGAGAGGAGAGTAACAGGGAGCTAGAGAGAATGGTGCGTAGTAGTGTGAATAGTGGTTGTTGAGGTCGCTTCAGTTTCATTATTAAAAAATAATCCCATAAAAAAATAAAATAAAGCAATGAATGCACTACGCATTATGTGGGTTGAATGCTGAAACACAGAATAAAACAGCCTCCAGTATTTATGCTGCAGTAGTTTATGTGTCGGGGGGCTAGGGTCAGTCTGTTATATCTGGAGTACTTCTCCTGTCTTATCCAGTGTCCCGTGTGTCCGTGTGTGTGTGTGTCCCGTGTGTCCGTGTGTGTGTGTGTCCCGTGTGTCCGTGTGTGTGTGTGTCCCGTGTGTCCGTGTGTGTGTGTGTCCCGTGTGTCCGTGTGTGTGTGTGTCCCGTGTGTCCGTGTGTCCCGTGTGTCCCGTGTGTCCGTGTGTCCCGTGTGTCCCGTGTGTCCGTGTGTCCCGTGTGTCCCGTGTGTCCGTGTGTGTCCCGTGTGTCCGTGTGTCCGTGTGTCCGTGTGTGTCCCGTGTGTCCGTGTGTCCGTGTGTGTCCCGTGTGTCCGTGTGTCCGTGTGTGTCCCGTGTGTCCGTGTGTGTCCCGTGTGTCCGTGTGTCCGTGTGTGTCCCGTGTGTCCGTGTGTCCGTGTGTGTCCCGTGTGTCCGTGTGTCCGTGTGTGTCCCGTGTGTCCGTGTGTGTCCGTGTGTCCGTGTGTGTCCCGTGTGTCCGTGTGTCCGTGTGTGTCCCGTGTGTCCGTGTGTCCGTGTGTCCGTGTGTGTCCCGTGTGTCCGTGTGTCCGTGTGTGTGTGTGTCCCGTGTGTCCGTGTGTGTGTGTGTCCCGTGTGTCCGTGTGTGTGTGTGTCCCGTGTGTCCGTGTGTGTGTGTGTCCCGTGTGTCCGTGTGTCCCGTGTGTCCGTGTGTCCGTGTGTCCGTGTGTCCCGTGTGTCCGTGTGTGCGTGTGTCCCGTGTGTCCGTGTGTCGTGTGTGTCCGTGTGTCCGTGTGTGTCCCTGTGTGTCCGTGTGTCCGTGTGTGTCCCTGTGTGTCCCGTGTGTCCGTGTGTGTCCCTGTGTGTCCCGTGTGTGTGTGTGTCCCGTGTGTCCGTGTGTGTGTGTGTCCCGTGTGTCCGTGTGTGTGTGTGTCCCGTGTGTCCGTGTGTGTGTGTGTCCCGTGTGTCCGTGTGTGTGTGTGTCCCGTGTGTCCCGTGTGTCCCGTGTGTCCCGTGTGTCCGTGTGTGTCCGTGTGTCCGTGTGTGTCCCTGTGTGTCCGTGTGTGTCCCTGTGTGTCCGTGTGTCCGTGTGTGTCCGTGTGTCCGTGTGTGTCCGTGTGTGTCCGTGTGTGTCCGTGTGTGTCCGTGTGTGTCCCGTGTGTCCGTGTGTGTCCCGTGTGTCCGTGTGTGTCCCGTGTGTCCGTGTGTGTCCCGTGTGTCCGTGTGTCCGTGTGTGTCCCGTGTGTCCCGTGTGTCCGTGTGTCCGTGTGTCCGTGTGTGTCCCGTGTGTCCGTGTGTCCGTGTGTGTCCCGTGTGTCCGTGTGTCCGTGTGTGTCCCGTGTGTCCGTGTGTGTCCCGTGTGTCCCGTGTGTGTGTGTGTCCCGTGTGTGTGTGTGTCCCGTGTGTCCGTGTGTGTGTGTGTGTCCCGTGTGTCCGTGTGTGTGTGTGTGTCCCGTGTGTCCGTGTGTGTGTGTGTGTCCCGTGTGTCCGTGTGTCCGTGTGTGTGTGTCCGTGTGTGTGTGTCCGTGTGTGTGTGTGTGTGTGTGTGTGTCCGTCCCTGTGTGTCCGTGTCCGTCCCTGTGTGTCCGTGTCCGTCCCTGTGTGTCCGTGTCCGTCCCTGTGTGTCCGTGTCCGTCCCTGTGTGTCCGTGTCCGTCCCTGTGTGTCCGTGTCCGTCCCTGTGTGTCCGTGTCCGTCCCTGTGTGTCCCTGTCCGTCCCTGTGTGTCCCTGTCCGTCCCTGTGTGTCCCTGTGTGTCCCTGTGTGTCCCTGTGCTCTCTCTCTCTCTCTCTCTCTCTCTCTCTCTCTCTCTCTCTCTCTCTCTCTCTCTCTCTCTCTCTCTCTCTCTCTCTCTCTCTCTCTCTCTCTCTCTCTCTCTCTCTCTCTCTCTCTCTCTCTCTCTCTCTCTCTCTCTCTCTCTCTCTCTCTCTCTCTCTCTCTCTCTCTCTCTCTCTCTCTCTCTCTCTCTCTCTCTCTCTCTCTCTCTCTCTCTCTCTCTCTCTCTCTCTCTCTCTCTCTCTCTCTCTCTCTCTCTCTCTCTCTCTCTCTCTCTCTCTCTCTCTCTCTCTCTCTCTCTCTCTCTCTCTCTCTCTCTCTCGACCTGAGCCCTAGGACCATACCTCAGGACTACCTGGCATGACGACTCCTTGCTGTCCCCAGTCCACCTGGCCTTGCTGCTGGTCCAGTTTCAACTGTTCTGCCTGCGGCTATGGAACCCTGACGTGCTACTTGTCCCAGACCTGCTGTTTTGGACTCTCTCTCTACCACAACTGCTGTCTAACTCTGAATGATCGGCTATGAAAAGCCAACTGACATTTACTCCTGAGGTGCTGACCTGTTGCACCCTCTACAACCACTGTGATTATTATAATCTGACCCTGCTGGTCATCTATGAACGTTTGAACATCTTGGTCATGTTCTGTTATAATCTTTGGTGCAAACAAATAAATACAAAATAAATTTATAACTTAGTATGAAAAATGAGAGCCTGAAACTATAAATGTTGGTAGAAGATACAGACTGTTCTTCTTCAGAACAACTCTGGTATAACAGATAAATCCAGCATGGCTAAATTAAAATACTGCAACTGGCTGCTTCAACATCAACTAGTACAACTGGCTGCTTCAACATCAAATAGTACAACTGGCTGCTTCAACATCAACTAGTACAACTGGCTGCTTCAACATCAAATAGTACAACTGGCTGCTTCAACATCCAATAGTACAACTGGCTGCTTCAACATCCAATAGTACAACTGGCTGCTTCAACATCCAATAGCCCAACTGGCTGCTTCAACATCCAATAGCCCAACTGGCTGCTTCAACATCAACTAGTACACCTGGCTGCTTCAACATCAACTAGTACAACTGGCTGCTTCAACATCAAATAGCCCAACTGGCTGCTTCAACATCAAATAGTACACCTGGCTGCTTCAACATCAAATAGTACACCTGGCTGCTTCAACATCAACTAGTACAACTGGCTGCTTCAACATCAAATAGTACACCTGGCTGCTTCAACATCAAATAGTACAACTGGCTGCTTCAACATCAACTAGTACACCTGGCTGCTTCAACATCAAATAGCACAACTGGCTGCTTCAACATCAAATAGTACAACTGGCTGCTTCATCATCAACTAGTACACCTGGCTGCTTCAACAACCAATAGTACAACTGGCTGCTTCAACAAATAGTACTAAGAGTAACATTAGGTCTTCTTCAAACACTACATTATGTGACCTAACGTTTTCAGAAGACTGCAGGCCCGGTAGGGAATGAAGTCAGTGAGACTGACAGGAGGAGGAAGCAGTACACATGGGCTAATCCTGGACCTACATTCCATTGGGCTAGAGGTACGGTTTAGGGTCAGAGTTAGGGATCAGGGGTCGTGGTCTTACCCTGCATGCCTGTGGGTCCAAAGCCCTGTCTGGTCAGGAAGATGGCGTGATCATGGTGCTCAGAGTGGTTATGGTCTGCCTTCTGCTGAACGAACGCCCAGCGACACACGTTCTCCAGACTCCTGGACGGGTTCCCTCGTTCTATCAGGCTGATGGACTGTCAGGACAGACAAACTGTTAGAACCTGATGGCATGGTGCCATTAACACCAAGGTCATGGGTTCAATTCCCTCAAGATTCACAAACACATGCTGTAACCAGTAGTGGTGCGTGGGTAAAATCACTGGGGAAGCCAAACCCCCCCCCCCCCCCAAAAAAGCCATATTACATCATATGTGTTGTGATAATTGTGTTTAATATAATATTAATCTAATCGGATAATCTCTATAACCTGTTAGTTTATATGCCTTAACACCGTGATATATAGGCCTAAAGGCAGAGACAATAAGTGGCAGAATAAATTAAACCACACCTTTGGTTCATCACAAAACCGGATAGCAAGTCCACAAAGCATATTGACTCACCCAGAAATACCGCCCCCCTCTCTTTCCTCTGTCATACAGTACACACTTTTAGTTTTTGTTGTCCTAGACTACCTGACTAAAATGCTTGCTCGCTAGGCTAACTTCCTTGGGGCAACGATGCCCCAGGCCAGCTAGTTAACATTAGCCTATTACATCTAGCTACATTTTGAACTTCCACCCTCTCAGACCAGGGGCACAATGCATGAATTTATGGTTGGATCAGAATCGTCATTATAATCATTGGCCAGTACAGAGAATTAAGTAAAACCACAAATCCCTGTCTCCATCTATGGGTAATTTAGGAAAGAGACAATTTTAGCTAGTTAACTAGCCATTGGAGGTCAATGACACAACGAGATGCAACAATTTACGTTTTTTTTGTAAATTACGTTTGGCTTGTGATAGGAGTGAAGCCAAATCCAAACTGGCTTCCCTTGACACTTTTATTTTGATAAATTAAACTCACTCAGTTTCTCAATGCTGATTGACTAATATTATCATTCGTTATCAAGGGAGGCCAAATGTTCGCTGGCTTCTCTTGTATTCAATGCCACATGCAGCAACAATGTCATACTCTTTTTGACCAGACAGCATCAGATAGTTGGCCTACATATACTGAGACAGCATCAGATAGTTGGCCTATACATACTGAGACAGAGGGGCGCCGTTTCACTGACCAGACAGCATCAGATAGTTGGCCTACATATACTGAGACAGAGGGCCACTGTTTCACTGACCAGACAGCATCAGATAGTTGGCCTACATATACTGAGACAGCATCAGATAGTTGGCCTACATATACTGAGACAGCATCAGATAGTTGGCCTACATATACTGAGACAGCATCAGATAGATGGCCTACATATACTGAGACAGAGGGGCGCCGTTTCACTGACCAGACAGCATCAGATAGTTGGCCTACACATACAGAGACAGCATCAGATAGTTGGCCTACACATACAGAGACAGCATCAGATAGTTGGCCTACATATACAGAGACAGCATCAGATAGTTGGCCTACACATACAGAGACAGCATCAGATAGTTGGCCTACATATACTGAGACAGCATCAGATAGTTGGCCTACATATACAGAGACAGCATCAGATAGTTGGCCTACATATACAGAGACAGCATCAGATAGTTGGCCTACATATACTGAGACAGCATCAGATAGTTGGCCTACACATACAGAGACAGCATCAGATAGTTGGCCTACACATACAGAGACAGCATCAGATAGTTGGCCTACATATACTGAGACAGCATCAGATAGTTGGCCTACACATACAGAGACAGCATCAGATAGTTGGCCTACACATACAGAGACAGCATCAGATAGTTGGCCTACATATACAGAGACAGCATCAGATAGTTGGCCTACACATACAGAGAAAGCATCAGATAGTTGGCCTACACATACAGAGACAGCATCAGATAGTTGGCCTACACATACAGAGACAGCATCAGATAGTTGGCCTACACATACAGAGACAGCATCAGATAGTTGGCCTACACATACAGAGACAGCATCAGATAGATGGCCTACACATACTGAGACAGCATCAGATAGTTGGCCTACACATACTGAGACAGCATCAGATCGATGGCCTACACATACTGAGACAGAGGGGCGCCGTTTCACTGACCAGACAGCATCAGATAGTTGGCCTACATATACTGAGACAGAGGGGCGCCGTTTCACTGACCAGACAGCATCAGATAGTTGGCCTACATATACTGAGACAGAGGGGCGCCGTTTCACTGACCAGACAGCATCAGATAGTTGGCCTACATATACTGAGACAGAGGGGCGCCGTTTCACTGACCAGACAGCATCAGATAGTTGGCCTACATATACTGAGACAGAGGGGCGCCGTTTCACTGACCAGACAGCATCAGATAGTTGGCCTACATATACTGAGACAGAGGGGCGCCGTTTCACTGACCAGACAGCATCAGATAGTTGGCCTACATATACTGAGACAGAGGGGCGCCGTTTCACTGACCAGACAGCATCAGATAGTTGGCCTACATATACTGAGACAGAGGGGCGCCGTTTCACTGACCAGACAGCATCAGATAGTTGGCCTACATATACTGAGACAGAGGGGCGCCGTTTCACTGACCAGACAGCATCAGATTGTTGGCCTACACATACTGAGACAGAGGGGCGCCGTTTCACTGACCAGACAGCATCAGATAGTTGGCCTACATATACTGAGACAGAGGGGCGCCGTTTCACTGACCAGACAGCATCAGATAGTTGGCCTACATATACTGAGACAGAGGGGCGCTGTTTCACTGACCAGACAGCATCAGATAGTTGGCCTACACATACTGAGACAGAGGGGCGCCGTTTCACTGACCAGACAGCATCAGATAGTTGGCCTACATATACTGAGACAGAGGGGCGCCGTTTCACTGACCAGACAGCATCAGATAGATGGCCTACATATACTGAGACAGAGGGGCGCCGTTTCACTGACCAGACAGCATCAGATAGATGGCCTACATATACTGAGACAGAGGGGCGCCGTTTCACTGACCAGACAGCATCAGATAGTTGGCCTACATATACTGAGACAGAGGGCCACTGTTTCACTGACCAGACAGCATCAGATAGTTGGCCTACATATACTGAGACAGAGGGGCGCCGTTTCACTGACCAGACAGCATCAGATAGTTGGCCTACATATACTGAGACAGAGGGGCGCCGTTTCACTGACCAGACAGCATCAGATAGTTGGCCTACATATACTGAGACAGAGGGGCGCCGTTTCACTGACCAGACAGCATCAGATAGTTGGCCTACATATACTGAGACAGAGGGGCGCCGTTTCACTGACCAGACAGCATCAGATAGTTGGCCTACATATACTGAGACAGAGGGGCGCCGTTTCACTGACCAGACAGCATCAGATAGTTGGCCTACATATACTGAGACAGAGGGCCACTGTTTCACTGACCAGACAGCATCAGATAGATGGCCTACATATACTGAGACAGAGGGGCGCCGTTTCACTGACCAGACAGCATCAGATAGTTGGCCTACATATACTGAGACAGAGGGGCGCCGTTTCACTGACCAGACAGCATCAGATAGTTGGCCTACATATACTGAGACAGAGGGGCGCCGTTTCACTGACCAGACAGCATCAGATAGTTGGCCTACATATACTGAGACAGAGGGGCGCCGTTTCACTGACCAGACAGCATCAGATAGTTGGCCTACATATACTGAGACAGAGGGGCGCCGTTTCACTGACCAGACAGCATCAGATAGTTGGCCTACATATACTGAGACAGAGGGGCGCCGTTTCACTGACCAGACAGCATCAGATAGTTGGCCTACATATACTGAGACAGAGGGGCGCCGTTTCACTGACCAGACAGCATCAGATAGTTGGCCTACATATACTGAGACAGAGGGGCGCCGTTTCACTGACCAGACAGCATCAGATAGTTGGCCTACAAATACTGAGACAGAGGGCCACTGTTTCACTGACCAGACAGCATCAGATAGTTGGCCTACATATACTGAGACAGAGGGGCGCCGTTTCACTGACCAGACAGCATCAGATAGTTGGCCTACAAATACTGAGACAGAGGGGCGCCGTTTCACTGACCAGACAGCATCAGATAGATGGCCTACATATACTGAGACAGAGGGGCGCCGTTTCACTGACCAGACAGCATCAGATAGTTGGCCTACACATACTGAGACAGAGGGCCACTGTTTCACTGACCAGACAGCATCAGATAGTTGGCCTACACATACTGAGACAGAGGGCCACTGTTTCACTGACCAGACAGCATCAGATAGTTGGCCTACATATACTGAGACAGAGGGGCGCCGTTTCGCTCAGATGCTTTCTCCAGTGAGATACATTCAGCCTTTTCCCCAATTGAAGGACAATTATGAAACATTTATTTGTGGAAGCCTGGCTTCCCTTGGCATCCATGAATACACACCACTGGCTGTAACTGTATGCACTCACTGTACTGGATAGAACAATCTTCTAAGTGGTATCCTACTTACCTTAGCATAGCCCAGCATGATCATCCTCACCAACACCACATTAATATGGACTCCTAGAGACTCATCGTGGTAGATCTCATTCACCTGAAACAGACAGCAATACAGGACTGAAACAGATGGTAAGACAGGACTGAAACAGATGGTAAGACAGGACTGAAACAGATGGTAAGACAGGACTGAAACAGATGGTAAGACAGGACTGAAACAGATGGTAAGACAGGACTGAAACAGATGGTAAGACAGGACTGAAACAGATGGTAAGACAGGACTGAAACACTCAGCAAGACAGGACTGAAACAGATGGTAAGACAGGACTGAAACAGATGGTAAGACAGGACTGAAACAGATGGTAAGACAGGACTGAAACAGATGGTAAGACAGGACTGAAACAGATGGTAAGACAGGACTGAAACACTCAGCAAGACAGGACTGAAACAGATGGTAAGACAGGACTGAAACAGATGGTAAGACAGGACTGAAACACTCAGCAAGACAGGACTGAAACAGGCAGTCAGAAAGTAAGACAGTATTGAAACGGACAGTAAGACACAGACAGTTAGACAGCGAGTCGATGCGTGAGGAGGAGACAATGAATTGAATACAAAGTCTCTCTCCTTTTTTATTTTATGTCACCTTTATTTAACCAGGTAGGCCAGTTGAGAACAAGTTCTCATTTACAACCGTGACCTGGCCATGATAAAGCAAAGCGACACATACAACAACACAGAGTTACACATGGAATAAACAAACATACAGTCAATAACACAATGGACAAAGTCTATATACAGTGAGTGCAAATGAGGTAAGATATGGAAGGCAATAAATAGGCCATGGTGACGAAGTAATTACAACATACCAATTAAACACTAGAGTGATAGATGTGCAGAAGATGAATGTGCAAGTAGAGATACTGGGGTGCAAAGGAGCAAGATAAATAAATAAAGTATGGGGATGAGGTAGTTGGATGAGATATTTACAGATGGGCTATGTACAGGTGCAGTGATCTGTGAGCTGCTCTGACAGCTGGTGCTTAAAGCTAGTGAGGGAGATATGAGTCTCCAGCTTCAGTGATTTTTGCAGTTCGTTCCAGTCATTGGCAGCAGAGAACTGGAAGGAAAGGCGGCCAAAGGAATTGGCTTTGGGGGTGACCAGTGAAATATACCTGCTGGAGCGCGTGCTACGGGTGGGTGCTGCTATGGTGACCAGCGAGCTGAGATAAGGAGGGACTTTACCTAGCAGAGACTTGTAGATGACCTGGAGCCAGAGGGTTTGGCGACGAATATGAAGCGAGGGCCAGCCAACGAGAGCGTACAGGTCGCAGTGATTGATAGTATATGGGGCTTTGGTGACAAAATGGATGGCACTGTGATAGATTGCATCCAATTTGTTAAGTAGAGTGTTGGAGGTTATTTTGTAAATGACATCGCCGAAGTCGAGGATCGGTAGGATGGTCAGTTTTACAAGGGTATGTTTGGCAGCATGAGTGAAGGAGGCTTAGTTGCGAAATAGGAAGCCGATTCTAGATTTAATTCTGGATTGGAGATACTTAATGTGAGTCTGGAAGGAGAGTTTACAGTCTAACCAGACACCTAGGTATTTGTAGTTGTCCACATATTCTAAGTCAGAACCGTCCAGAGTAGTGATGCTGGATTGGAGGGCGGGTGCGGACAGCGATCGGTTGAAGAGCATGGATTTAGTTTTACTTGCATTTAAGAGCAAATGGAGGCCACGTAAGGAGTGTCGTATGGCATTGAAGCTCGTCTGGAGGTTAGTTAACAGTGTCCAAAGAAGGGCCAGAAGTACACAGAATGGTTTCGTCTGCGTAGAGGTGGATCAGAGAATCACGAGCAGCAAGAGCGACATCATTGATGTATACAGAGGAGAGAGTCGGCCAAAGAATTGAACCCTGTGTCACACCCATACAGAGCGCCAGAGGTCCGGACAACAGGCCCTCCGATTTGACACACTGAACTCTATCAGAGAATGAGTTGGTGAACCAGGCGAGGCAGTCATTTGAGAAACCAAGGCTGTCGAGTCTGCCGATGAGGATGTGGTTATTGACAGAGTCGAAAGCCAGGTCGATGAATACGGCTTTACAGTACTGTCTCTTATCGATGGCGGTTATGAAATCGTTTAAGACCTTGAGCGTGGCTGACCTCCTCGCCATCTTTAATAAGCCCGTTCAAAAAATGTAGAGCAACATACGACAAGCAACACGTAGCAGACAGACAAAGCAACATAGGACAAGCAACACGTGGCACGCAGACAGACAGTCAGAGCAACATAGGACAAGCAACACGTAGCAGACAGACAAAGCAACATAGGACAAGCAACACGTAGCAGACAGACAAACAGAGCAAAAGCACAAAAACGAAATACATAAAAGCAACTAACACCTCACCAGCTAGGACCAGAGTATAACAATAAAATAGTAAACAGGCCTACTCTGAAGGAAGCTAGCCCAACTCTGCTGTGGGTCATGGTACTGAAGGAAGCTAGCCCAACTCTGCTGTGGGTCATGGTACTGAAGGAAGCTAGCCCAACTCTGCTGTGGGTCATGGTACTGAAGGAAGCTAGCCCAACTCTGCTGTGGGTCATGGTACTGAAGGAAGCTAGCCCAACTCTGCTGTGGGTCATGGTACTGAAGGAAGCTAGCCCAACTCTGCTGTGGGTCATGGTACTGAAGGAAGCTAGCCCAACTCTGCTGTGTGTCATGGTACTGAAGGAAGCTAGCCCAACTCTGCTGTGGGTCATGGTACTGAAGGAAGCTAGCCCAACTCTGCTGTGGGTCATGGTACTGAAGGAAGCTAGCTCTACTCTGCTGTGTGTCATGGTACTGAAGGAAGCTTAGTACCATGGCAGCTGGAAACAGGGTCAAGAGATATACACAGACCTCAGTTTAGCAAGACGAAACAGGGACTAGATGTATACACAGTCCTCAGGCTTAGCAAGACGAAACAGGGACTAGATATATAAATGTGTGAAATGCTTACTTACAAGCCCTTAACCAACGATGCAGTTTTAACTCTATTTTCTTAAGAAAATATTTACTAAATAAACTGAAGTAAAAAAGGTACAATTTCAAAAAAAATATCTCTAGGGACTAGAGATACTAGAGATATACAGTGCCTTGCTGTCACGATCGTCGCAATGAGCGGACCAAGGCGCAGCGTGAGTATAGTTCCTCATATTTTTAAACTCCATTAAAAAATAAATAATTTACCAACGAAACGTGAAGTCATGACGTGCACACAGGCAACTAAACACAAACAATATCCCACAAAACACAGGTGTGGAAATGGCTACCTAAATATGATCCCCAATCAGAGGCAACGATAAATAGCTGCCTCTAATTGGGAACCATATTAGCACCAACATAGAAATAGACATACTAGGACACCCCCTAGTCACGCCCTGACCTACTACACCATAGAGAACCAAGGGCTCTCTATGGTCAGGGCTTGACACTTGCGAAAGTATTCACCCCCCTTGGCATGCCTAACACTTTGAAGATACAAAATATTTTTTATTGTGAAACAAACAAGAAATAAGTTTAAAAAAACTGAAAACTTGAGCGTGCAGAACTATTCACCCCTCCAAAGTCAATACTTTGTAGAGACACCTTCTGCAGCAATTACAGCTGTAAGTCTCTTGGGGTATGTCTCTATAAGCTTGGCACATCTAGCCACTGGGATCTTTGCCCATTCTTCCAGGCAAAACTGCTCCAGCTCCTTCAAGTTGGATGGGTTCCTGCTGGTGTACAGCAATCTTTATGTCATACCATAGATTCTCAATTGGATTGAGGTCTGGGCTTTGACAAGGCCATTCCAAGACATTTAAATGTTTCCCCTTAAACAACTCTAGTGTTGCTTTAGCAGTATGCTTAGGGTCATTGTCCTGCTGGAAGGTGAACCTCTATCCCAGTCTCAAATCTCTGGAATACTGGGCGGCCCTCTCTTGGCAGGTTTGTTGTGGTGCCATATTCTTTCCATTTTTTAATAATGGATTTAATGGTGCTCTGTGGGATGTTCAATGTTTTGTATATTTTTCTATAACCCAACCCTGATCTGTACTTCTCCACAACTTTGTCCCTGACCTGTTTGGAGAGCTCCTTGGTCTTCATGGTGCCGCTTGCTTGGTGGTGTTGCAGACTCTGGGGTCTTTCAGAACAGGTGTATATATACTGAGATCATGTGACAGATCATGTGACACTTAGATTGCACACAGGTGGACTTTATTCAATTAATTATGTGACTTCTGAAGGTAATTGGGGCGGCAGGTGGTTGGAGCGTTGGACTTGTAACCGGAATGTTGCAAGATCGAATCCCCAAGCTGGCAAGGTACAAAATCTGTCGTTCTGCCTCTGAACAAGGCAGTTAACCCACTGTTCCTAGGCTGTAAATAAGAATTTGTTCTTCACTGATGTGCCTAGTTAAATAAAGGTTAAAACATTTTTTGGTTGCACCAGATCTTATTTAGGGTCTTCATAGCAAAGGGGGTGAATACATATGCACACACCACTTTTCCGTTTTAAATTTGTTTGAATTTTTTTAAACAAGTAATTTTTTCATTTCACTTCACCAATTTGGACTTTTTTGTGTATGTCCATTACATGAAATCCAAATAAAAATCAATTTAAATTACAGGTTGTAATGTACCAAAATAGGAAAAATGCCAAGGGGGTGAATACTTTTGCAAGGCACTGTACACAGAGCTAAATGTATCAGGAGGAGAAAGTAAAGAGAAGTGACTAACAATGAAGGTTAGAGTTAGATAAGAGAAGAAGTGACTAACAATGAAGGTTAGAGTTAGATAAGAGAAGAAGTGACTAACAATGAAGGTTAGAGTTAGATAAGAGAAGAAGTGACTTACAATGTTCATGAGGGTCAGCAGGTAGTTCTGCACATGCTCCTTGCCGTGGAAACGCACCACAGAGTAGTCGACACCCAGGAGAACTTCAATGTTGTAGTCGTCATCTCCGGCGTGGCGGCGCTTCCTCACCGCCTGGTTCACCTGCCGGGACACCTGGTCTAGAACCCCCGGAACACCTGGCAGGGACAGCTGGTCTAGAACCCCCGGAACACCTGGCAGGGACAGCTCTATTTCTGGTTCTGGAGAGGAAGGATGAACAGACAGTTAGCTGTAAACCTTTCACTGACAGCTAACTTTTTTGTTAAGTTGTTAAGTTTTTATTTGGGTGGTTTGCTAGCTGACAGCTAACTTTTTTGTTAAGTTAAGTTTTTATTTGGGTGGTTTGCTAGCTGACAGCTAACTTTTCATTCAGGTGGTTAGCTAGCTGACAGCTAACTTTTCATTCAGGTGGTTAGCTAGCTGACAGCTAACTTTTCATTCAGGTGGTTAGCTAGTTGACAGCTAACTTTTAATTCAGGTGGTTAGCTAGCTGACAGCTAACTTTTCATTCAGGTGGTTAGCTAGCTGACAGCTAACTTTCATTTGGGTGGTTAGCTAGCCAACAGCTATGTCTTAACTTTAGATTTTAGATAGCTGAGTTTGTGTGTAGAGGTGTTCTTGGAGACGCCTCCGGCTAGAATGCAGTATTTGTTCTAGATTATAACTACATTTCCCAGAAACCTAAACTCTCCAATACTTGGTATGGCCCCTTGCATTCTCAAAAACAAGCTGGGCGATCTGCAGGATCCAGGCATAGACCACAAGGAGTTCTGTCATGCAACATACAGACAATATGTTGTTTGGCAGTATTGAGCAATGGGACGAGGGAAAGGACTGGTGTACCCAAGCTGCTGTGTCAATATGTTGTTTGGCAGTATGGAGCCCTTGGATGAGGGAACACAGTGGTAATCCCTAGCTGTTGTGACAATATGTTGATGGGAGTAAGGAGCACTGGGACGAGGGAACAGAGTGGTGATCACTATCTGTTGTGACAATATATTGTTTGGTAGTATTCCATCTACATGGAATAGTAGGCTGGATAACCATTCACACCATCTACATGGAACAGTAGGCTGGATAACCATTCACACCCATCTACATGGAACAGTAGGCTGGATAACCATTCACACCCATCTACATGGAATAGTAGGCTGGATAACCATTCACACCCATCTACATGGAATAGTAGACTGGATAACCATTCACACCCATCTACATGGAACAGTAGGCTGGATAACCATTCACACCCATCTACATGGAACAGTAGGCTGGATAACCATTCACACCCATCTACATGGAATAGTAGACTGGATAACCATTCACACCCATCTACATGGAACAGTAGGCTGGATAACCATTCACACCCATCTACATGGAACAGTAGGCTGGATAACCATTCACACCCATCTACATGGAACAGTAGACTGGATAACCATTCACACCCATCTACATGGAATAGTAGGCTGGATAACCATTCACACCCATCTACATGGAACAGTAGGCTGGATAACCATTCACACCATCTACATGGAATAGTAGACTGGATAACCATTCACACCCATCTACATGGAATAGTAGGCTGGATAACCATTCACACCCATCTACATGGAACAGTAGGCTGGATAACCATTCACACCCATCTACATGGAACAGTAGGCTGGATAACCATTCACACCCATCTACATGGAATAGTAGGCTGGATAACCATTCACAATCATCTACATGGAATACTAGGCTGGATAACCATTCACACCCATCTACATGGAATAGTAGACTGGATAACCATTCACACCCATCTACATGGAACAGTAGACTGGATAACCATTCACACCATCTACATGGAACAGTAGGCTGGATAACCATTCACACCCATCTACATGGAATACTAGGCTGGATAACCATTCACACCCATCTACATGGAACAGTAGGCTGGATAACCATTCACACCATCTACATGGAATAGTAGGCTGGATAACCATTCACACCCATCTACATGGAACAGTAGGCTGGATAACCATTCACACCCATCTACATGGAATACTAGGCTGGATAACCATTCACACCCATCTACATGGAACAGTAGGCTGGATAACCATTCACACTCATCTACATGGAACAGTAGGCTGGATAACCATTCACACTCATCTACATGGAACAGTAGGCTGGATAACCATTCACACCCATCTACATGGAACAGTAGGCTGGATAACCATTCACACCCATCTACATGGAACAGTAGGCTGGATAACCATTCACACCCATCTACATGGAATAGTAGGCTGGATAACCATTCACACCCATCTACATGGAACAGTAGGCTGGATAACCATTCACACTCATCTACATGGAACAGTAGGCTGGATAACCATTCACACCCATCTACATGGAATAGTAGACTGGATAACCATTCACACCCATCTACATGGAATAGTAGGCTGGATAACCATTCACACCCATCTACATGGAATAGTAGGCTGGATAACCATTCACACCCATCTACATGGAACAGTAGGCTGGATAACCATTCACACCCATCTACATGGAACAGTAGGCTGGATAACCATTCACACCCATCTACATGGAACAGTAGGCTGGATAACCATTCACACCCATCTACATGGAACAGTAGGCTGGATAACCATTCACACCCATCTACATGGAACAGTAGGCTGGATAACCATTCACACCCATCTACATGGAACAGTAGGCTGGATAACCATTCACACCCATCTACATGACAGACTTCTACCATACCTCTAACAGACTCATTATAACATCAGCCGATGTCAGGTGAGTGATGCAGACTACTCCGGGTGCTTCATTAACGTTTCACCTGTAGTTTTACACACACAAACACACCTGCTATGCCAGGGTAGTGGGTTCAATTTCCGGTTCAATTCCCGGCACCATCCACACGTAAAAAAAATGATGCACGCAGGAATGTAAGTCACTTTGGTTAAAAGTGTCTGGTAAATTATACAATATACATACAGATCAAAAGTTTGCAAAATAACATCAAATTAATCAGAAATACAGTGTAGACATTGTTAATGTTGTAAATGACTATTGTAGCTGGAAACGGCTGATTTTTAATGGAATATCTACATAGACGTACAGAGGCCCATTATTAGCAACCATCACTCCTGTGTTCCATGTAATAGCCTTCATTTCTCAGAACAAGAATAGACTGATGAGTTTCAGAAGAAAGTACTTTGTTTCTGGCCATTTTGAGCCTGTAATTGAACCCACAAATGCTGATACTCTAAAAAAGGCCCGTTTTATTGCTTCTTTAATCAGAACAACAGTTTTCAGCTGTGCTAACATAATTGCAAACGGGTTTTATAATGATCAATTAGCCTTTAAAATGCTAAACTTGGATTAGCTAACACAACGTGCCATTAGAACACAGGAGTGATGGTTGCTGATAATGGGCCTATGTAGATATTCCATTAAGAATCAGCTGTTTCCAGCTACAATAGTCATTTACAACATTAACAATGTCTACACTGTATTTCTGATCAATTTGATGTTATTTTAATGGAAAAAACATTTGCTTTTCTTTCAAAAACATGGAAATTGCTAAGTGAACCCAAACTTTTGAATGGTAGTATATACACTGCCCCAAAAAATAAAGGGAACACTAAAATAACACATCCTAGATCTGAATGAATGAAATATTCTTATTAAATACTTTTTTCTTTACATAGTTGAATGTGCTGACAACAAAATCACACAAAAATGATCAATGGAAATCAAATTTATCAACCCATGGAGGTCTGGATTTGGAGTCACACTCAAAATTAAAGTGGAAAACCACACTACAGGCTGATCCAACTTTGATGTAATGTCCTTAAAACAAGTCAAAATAAGGCCCAGTAGTGTGTGTGGCCTCCACGTGCCTGTATGACCTCCCTACAACGCCTGGGCATGCTCCTGATGAGGTGGCGGATGGTCTCCTGAGGGATCTCCTCCCAGACCTTGACTAAAGCATCTGCCAACTCCTGGACAGTCTGTGGTGCAACGTGGCATTGGTGGATGGAGCGAGACATGATGTCCCAGATGTGCTCAATTGGATTCAGGTCTGGGGAACGGGCGGGCCAGTCCATAGCATCAATGCCTTCCTCTTGCAGGAACTGCTGACACACTCCAGCCACATGAGGTCTAGCATTGTCTTGCATTAGGAGGAACCCAGGGCCAACCGCACCAGCATATGGTCTCACAAGGGGTCTGAGGATCTCATCTCGGTACCTAATGGCAGTCAGGCTACCTCTGGCAAGCACATGGAGGGCTGTGTGGCCCCCCAAAGAAATGCCACCCCACACCATGATTGACCCACCGCCAAACCGGTCATGCTGGAGGATGTTGCAGGCAGCAGAACATTCTCCACGGCGTCTACAGACTCTGTCACGTCTGTCACGTGCTCAGTGTGAACCTGCTTTCATCTGTGAAGAGCACAGGGCGCCAGTGGCGAATTTGCCAATCTTGGTGTTCTCTGGCAAATGCCAAACATCCTGCACGGTGTTGGGCTGTAAGCACAACCCCCACCTGTGAACGTCGGGCCCTCATACCACCCTCATGGAGTCTGTTTCTGACCGTTTGAGCAGACACATGCACATTTGTGGCCTGCTGGAGGTCATTTTGCAGGGCTCTGGCAGTGCTCCTCCTGCTCCTCCTTGCACAAAGGCGGAGGTAGCGGTCCTGCTGCTGGGAAGTTGCCCTCCTACGGCCTCCTCCACGTCTCCTGATGTATTGGCCTGTCTCCTGGTAGCGCCTCCATGCTCTGGACACTACGCTGACAGACACAGCAAACCTTCTTGCCACAGCTCGCATTGATGTGCCATCCTGGATGAACTGCACTACCTGAGCCACTTGTGTGGGTTGTAGACTCCGTCTCATGCTACCACTGGAGTGAAAGCCCCGCCAGCATTCAAAAGTGACGAAAACATCAGCCAGGAAGCATAGGAACTGAGAAGTGGTCTGTGGTCACCACCTGCAGAATCACTCCTTTATTGGGGGTGTCTTGCTAATTGTCTATAATTTCCACCTGTTGTCTATTCCATTTGCACAACAGCATGTGAAATTTATTGTCAATCAGTGTTGCTTCCTAAGTGGACAGTTTGATTTCACAGAAGTGTGATTGACTTGGAGTTACATTGTGTTGTTTAAGTGTTCCCTTTATTTTTTTGAGCAGTGTATATCACACACAGCTTACCTTCCAGTTGGTAGTCCAATGAGATGTCAGAGGGGGCCTGTAGAACAGCAGATCTCCTGTAGACAACATGGACTCTGCCCTGGTCCTCATGTTCCTGAGTCCCTCTCTCCAACGGCTCAATGAAGTACTCATCTGAGTCTGTCCGGATCATACCAGCCTGGAGAGAGAGCGGGAAAAGAGTCTGAGAGAATATATATTTGGCCAAATGGGTGATTCTTCAGAAGTGATGCAAATTGGGAATGGAAATAAAAGGGATACCTAGTCATTTGTAAAACTGAATGCATCCAAATGAAAAGTTTCTAATGCATTTAACCCCTCTGATTCAGAGAGGTGCGGGAGGCTGCCTTAATCAACGCCAATGTCATCGGCGCCCGGGGAGCCGTTGCTGCTGTTGGGGGTTAACTGCATTGCTTAAAACTTCTCTAGGGTAGGGGGCTGCATTCGGAATTTTGGATGAAATGCATGCCCAAATTAAACTGCCTGCTTCTCGGGCCCAGAAGATATGATATGCATATAACTTCCAAAACTGTTAAAATAGTGTCTGTGAGTATAACAGAACTGATTTGGCAGGCGAAAACCTGAGACAAATCCATTCAGAAAGTCGTTTTTGGGGGGGGGTTTGTAGTTTTCTATTCAATGCCATTACAGTATCCATTGACTTAGGACTCAAATTACAGTTTCTATGCCTTCCACTAGATGTCAACAGTCATTAGAAATTGTTTCAGGCTTGTATTCTGAAAAATTAGGCAGTAAGAGCAGTCTGAACGAGTGGACCCTAAAGTGTCACAGAGCTTTTTCATGCGCCAGACCGAGAGAGTGCCTTTCTTAATTACCTTTTAAATTGACGACGTTATTGTCCGGTTGAAATATTATCGATTATTTAGGCTAAAAACAACCTGAGGATTGAATATAAACATCGTTTGACATGTTTCTATGAACTTTACGGATACAATTTGGATTTTTGTGGATCCTGTGGATTACTGAAGAAAACGCAGCAACAAAACTGAGGTTTTTGGATATAAAGAAACTTTATCGAACAAAAGGAACATTTATTGAGTAAATGAATGTCTGCTGAGTGCAACCATATGAAGATCATCAAAGGTAAGGGATTAATTTTATCTCTATTTCTGACTTGTGTAACTGCTCTACTTGGCTGGTTACTGTTTGTAATGATTTGTCTAGTGGGCTATGTTCTCAAATAATCGTAAGTTATGCTTTCGCCGTTAAGCATTTTTAAAATCTGACACTGTGATTGGATTCACAAGAAGTTCATCTTTAAACCTATGTAAAATATGTTTTGTTTTCTGAATTTTTATAATGAGTATTTCTGTATTTGAATTTGGTGCCCAGCAGTTTCACTGGCTGTTGAAGAGGTGGGACGCTAACGTCTCACGTACCCAAGCGAGGTACACACATTACACACACTTTTACACTCATCATCTGCTGCTGCTACTGAGTTATTTATTTGACTTGTACTATTATCTACCCTGACGCCTAGTCACTTTACCCTGACTTCATGTACATATCTACCTCAAATACCTTATTATTATCTACCCTGACGCCTAGTCACTTTACCCTGCCTTCATGTACATATCTACCTCAAATACCTTATTATTATCTACCCTGACGCCTAGTCACTTTACCCTGACTTCATGCACATATCTACCTCAAATACCTTATTATTATCTACCCTGACGCCTAGTCACTTTACCCTGCCTTCATGTACATACCTACCTCAAATACCTTATTATTATCTATCCTGATGCCAAGTCACTTTACCCTGCCTTCATGTACATATCTACCTCAAATATCTTATTATTATCTATCCTAATGTCTAGTCACTTTACCCTGCCTTCATGTACATATCTACCTCAAATACCTTATTAATATATATCCTGATGCCTAGTCACTTGTCCCTGCTTTCATGTACGTACACTACATGACCATAAGTATGTGGACACCTGCTCGTCCAACATCCCATTCCAAAATCATGGGCATTAATATGGAGTTGTTCCCCTCTTTGCTGCCATAACAGCCTCCACTCTTCTGGGAAGGCTTTCCACTAGATGTTGGAACATTGCTGCTATAACAGCCTCCACTCTTCTGGGAAGGCTTTCCACTAGATGTTGGAACATTGCTGAGGGGGCTTCCATTCAGCCACAAGAGCATTAGTGAGGTTGGGCACTGATGTTGGGTGATTAGGCCTGGCACGCAGTCGGAGTCACAATTCATCCCAAAAGTGTTTGATGGGGTTGAGGTCAGGGCTCTGTGCAGGCCAGTCAAGTTCTTCCACACGGATCTCGACAAACCATTTCTGTATGGACCTCACTTTGTGCGCGGGGGCATTGCCATGCTGAAACAGGAAAGGGCCATCCCCAAACTGTTGGCACAAAGTTGGAAACACAGAATCGTCTAGAATGCGATTGTATGCTGTAGCGCTAAGATGTCCCTCCACTGGAACTAAGGGGCCCGAACCATGAAAAACAGCCCCAGACCATTATTCCTCCTCCACCAAACATTGCAGCTGGCACTATGCATTGGGGCAGGTAGCGTTCTCCTGATTTCCACCAAACCCAAAAGCGTCCGTTGGACTGCCAGATGGCGCCGGAGGGGATGGCTGCAGTTTAAATGGCTCCTAACCAACTGTGCTATTTTGTTCATTTTTTCAAGTTGTTTGTAACTTGCTTTTTTACTTATTTTATAATAATGTTGCTGTTCCCGTTTCTTATGACCGAAAATATCTTCTGGACATCAGAACAGTGATTACTCACCTCGAACTGGACAAAGATTTTTTCTTTAAAAAGTCAGACGCAAAGGATATACTGCTTTCTCCGGAACGGGCCAAATCCCCATCATTTGCATGTAGAAAAGACGGAGAAAAAGGGGACGGAGGTCGGGCTGCCTTCTGAGAATTCGTAGGCGAGTGAGTAAACCTCCACTACCATCCGTTCTATTGGCCAACGTGCAATCATTGAAGAACAAAATGGATGATATACGATCAAGACTATCCTACCAACAGGACATTAAAAACTGTAATATCTTATGTTTCACAAAGTCATGGCTGAACGACGATATGGATAATATAGAGCTGGCGGGATTTTACATGCAGGAAACATCTGGTAAGATGAGGGGTGGGGATGTGTGTCTATTTGTCAAGAACAGCTGGTGCGCGATGTCTAATATTAAATAAGTCCAGAGGTATTGAGGTATTGCTCGCCTGAGGTACAGTACCTTATGATAAGCTGTAGACCACACTATCTACCAATCGAGTTCTCATATATATTATTTGTAGCCTGCTATTTACCACTAAAAACCGATGCTGGCACTAAGACCACACTCAACCAGCTGTATAAGGTTATAAGCAAACAAGAAAATACTCATCCAGAAGCGGTGCTCCAAATGGTCAGATGATGCGGATGCTACAGGACTGTTTTGCTAACACAGACTTGAATATGTTCCGGGATTCATCCAATGGCATTGAGGAGTATACCACCCAACCAGAAGCCATGGATTACAGGCAACATCCACATCGAGCTAAAGGTTAGAGATGCCGCTTTCAGGGAGCAGGACAATAATCCGGACACATTAGAAATCCCTCTACGCCTTCAGACGAACCATCAAACAGGCAAAGCGGCAATACTGGATTAAGATTGCATCCTACTACACCGGCTCTGACGCTCGTCGAATGTGGCAGGGCATGAAAACTATTACAGACTACAAAGGGAAACCCAGCCGCGAGCTGCCCAGGGAGTGGTCTGAGTCGGGAAGGGAAAACTGAAAACTTGTTATTGGCAGAGACATTTAGAACTATTTCTTATTGGTCTATTAACTAATTTACCTCCTGCTGATGTCACCAGGCAGGCCAAAACTTCATTCTACCAAAACAGGCTGACATTTCAGGCAGTATTTTCAAACAGCTCTTATGCTAAAAAGGCATTATCATCTGTGAAATCAGGTAACAGAGGTGTGGTCTTAAAGGGTAATGGAAACACTAGGATTTAGAACGCCAGCTAACTGTAAATCGCCATATTGGCATTGTTGCATCACTGACAGGAGAGAATATTTTGGAACTCCCAAAAATGGTAGAATTTACCAAGTAGCTCCGAGTCTGAGAATGAGTTTATTACAGAGAATGAAATAATGTTAGTTAGGGAGCCAATAAACCTACTGAAGCCGCTCATGTTCGAGCCGATCGTTGCCCCAAAACAAAGAGTTCTCGTAGCAGTAATAACACAGACATGCTGCCTGAAACACCTCAGCTAGAGGTTCAGCCAAACACAAACTGCTGTTAGTGGGGATGCGGTCAGATTTTCTTTTTTTTAATCTTTATTTAACTAGGTAAGTCAGTTAAGAACACATTCTTATTTACAATGACGGCCGACCCTGGCCAAACCCTAACGAGGCTGGGCCAATTGTGCACCGCCCTATGGGACTCCCAATCCCAGTCGGTTATGATACAGCCTGGAATCGTACCAGGGTCTGTAGTGACGCCTCTAGCAGTTCCTTTGACCGTCACTCAGGAGCCCCTCAATACTAATGGCTAGAGACAGCATCATGATTCATGAAATCTCATTCTAACCAATAATGGGGCGTGCTCATTATAAATATATTTAGTTTCGGTATCAGACTAACTTTTCTTGTGATTTTGTTTGCAGAGCATACAGGCTGGCAGTTTATCACCAGTTCACCCTATGGGCACAAGGGAGAATTAGACGAGGTGTACAGCATGTCATCCCTGCGTGTGTATTATCTTCCATAAAGTGTGCATACCCAGAAGCAAAGGCATTTACATAGGGTTTGAGTTTGAATAAAACCAGTTGACTTAGTAAATCTAGCCTGCTGTCCTTTTTTTCAAGACATAGACCTAATGCCTGCACCTTATGTATAACAACAGGTTCAAGCGTAACCAGATAAACTTGCTTTGAAGATAAAACTGCTTTCAACGTGCACTAACCCCGTGTCCCTGTTGCTAGAGTAGTGACTTCAATTAACATTGGCTGCTATCCATTGGAAAGGAATGGTAACTACATTGGGAAGCTAGTTGGCAGAATCAAAGTAGACTTTAATAATATATCCAAAGCGAACTGGGTACCTGACCCAATCACCCAGTGGAAATAGATCACAGAAACAATATTACAATGTTGATATCATGGATGGTCAGTCCTTGTATCTATAGCCCTGTCTATGAACTTGAGAGTGGTTCCATTCCTCAGCTTTTTACTGAAAGAGGAGCAAGGAGACACGTTGTAATTGTTTCTACTGCTGATTGCCACTTTAAGAAGTTAAGATGCAGACAAATTACATACCAAAATATGTTACAGATACTATATCGCCAAACCCACTGGCTCCAGAACATCTAGAAGTCTTTGCTAGGTAAAGCTCTGCCTTATCTTAGCTCACTGGTCACCATAGCAACACCCACCAGTAGCACGCACTCCAGCAGGTATATTTCACTGGTCACCCCTAAAGCCAATTCCTCATTTGGCCGCCTTTCCTTCCAGTTCTCTGCTGCCAATGACTGGAAAGAACTGCAAAAATCACTGAAGCTGGAGACTCATATCTCCCTCACTAACTTCAAGCACCAGCTGTCAGAGCAGCTCACAGATCACTGCACCTGTACATAGCCCATCTGTAAATAGCCCATTCAACTACCTCATCCCCATACTGTTATTTATTTTATTTACTTTGCTCCTTTGCACCCCAGTATCTCTACTTGCACAGTCATCTTCTGAACATCTATCACTCCAGTGTTTAATTGCTATATTGTAATTATTTCGCCACTATGGTCTATTTATTGCCTTACCTCCCTTATCCTACCTCATTTGCACACACTGTATATAGACTTTTTCAATTTTATTATTGACTGTATGTTTGTTTATTCCATGTGTACCTCTGTGTTGTTGTCTGTTCACACTGCTATGCTTTATCTTGGCCAGGTCGCAGTTGTTAATGAGAACTTGTTCTCAACTAGCCTACCTGTTAAATAAAGGCGAAATAAATAAATCAAAATATTTATATACAGTTGAAGTCGGAAGTTTACATACACCTTAGCCATTTAAACTCAGTTTTTCACAATTCCTGACATTTAATTCTAGTTCAAATTCCCTTTCTTAGGTCACTTAGGATCACCACTTTATTTTAAGAATGTGAAATGTCAGAATAATAGTAGAGAGAATTATTTATTTAAAAAAATATATATTTCATCACATTCCCAGTTGGTCAGAAGTTTACATACACTCAATTAGTATTTGGTAGCAGTGCCTTTAAATTGTTTAACTTGGGTCAAATATTTCGGGCAGCTTTCCACAAGCTTCCCACAATAAGTTGGGTGAATTTTGGCCCATTCCTCCTGACAGAGCTGGTGCAACTGAGTCAGGTTTGTAGGCCTCCTTGCTTGCATACACATTTTTCAGTTCTGCCCACACATTTTCTATAGAATTGAGGTCAGGGCTTTGTGATGGCCCCTCCAATACCTTGACTTTGTTGTCCTTAAGCCATTTTGTCACAACTTTGGAAGTATGCTTGTGGTCATTGTCCATTTGGAAGACCCATTTGTGACCAAGCTTTAACTTCCTGACTGATGTCTTGAGATGTTGCTTCAAAATATCCACATAATTGTCCTTCCTCATGATGCCATCTATTTTGTGAAGTGCACCAGTCCCTCCTGTAGCAAAGCACCCCCACAACATGATGCTGCCACCCCTGTGCTTCACAGTTGGGATGGTGTTCTTCGGCTTGCAAGCTTCCCCCTTTTTCCTCCAAACATAACGATGGTCATTATGGACCAAACAGTTCTATTTTTGTTTCATCAGACCAGAGGACATTTCTCCAAAAACGTCTATGTGGACATCTTGATTTCTCTATACGATGACAAATACTGACAGTAGGCCTACATAGTATACGATGCATATGCTGTTGACTGAGGTCCATATCAGGAACTTGATATGCTTTTGATATGCTTAATGTGACCCGATTCAGGAAACTCGTTTTTTGGCACAAATGCCTTCTCGAACGTAACCTTTCATGTGCCTTAATATCAAACTTGTATGCCATCTGTAAATAAGAATAAAATAGTTAAATTACGAGCCTAGTTGGTTCAGCCACAGAAAGCAAGCAACCTTCCCACTAGCCATGATTGGCTGATATAATGAGTGGGCTGGACTTGCCGAGAGATGACTTTGTATTGATCTGGCACGTCTGTCTTTTGGAGCTGGTCAGTATGTCTAGGTAATCGTGTCAAACGCGGCTTTAAAAAAAATGTATCGCGTAGTAAAACTGCATGAACCTAATGTCAATTAAAGTGTACCGTTAGCTAGCTAACGTTAGCTGGCTGGCTCGCTAGCTAAAGTTAGCAGGCTGGCTCGCTAGCTAATGTTAGCAGGCTGGCTCGCTAGCTAATGTTAGCAGGCTGGCTCGCTCGCTAATGTTAGCAGGCTGGCTCGCTCGCTAATGTTAGCAGGTTGGCTCGCTAGCTAATGTTAGCAGGCTGGCTCGATAGCTAATGTTAACAGGCTGGCTCGCTAGCTAATGTTAGCAGGCTGGCTCGCAAGCTAATGTTAGCAGGCTGGCTCGCTAGCTAACGTTATGTGTATGCTCTCCACTTTCTGGAGGACCGAGTTTTGAAATCAGTGGAATTCGAGTATGATAGCTAAGGTGATGGAGAAAACACCAGTATGGATTACATCATCAAACTACTGGGCAACCATGCATGGTTTCAGACAGAAGACGCGTCCAAACATGATGTATACTGCTAAGATAGTCTAGCTAGCTACAAGTTCAGATATTACAGATTTAGCTGGCTGGGTCGCTAGCTAATGTTGTGTATGATCTTATTCTTTGTATCGGAGACACATTTTCTTGACTAGTTATAGACATAGAACCTGGTTGGTTAGCAGATTCAAGTAGGGTAGTAACGTCATGCGTTGTGATTATGGTCCATTGTTTAGCTCGCTAGATACATGTCTTAACAAAAGACCCCACTCTAATTTTGACAAAGCATTTTCATTTCAAGTTAGTGTACTGTTAGCAAGCTAGCTGACGTTAGCTGGCTGGCTCGCTAACTAATGTTACGTCATGCGTTGGGATTCATTGTTTTCCGAGCTAGCTATCTAGCTACATTTCTTAACAAAATACTCTCGTCTTAGTGTGCCAGAGCGCAGAATCACTGAGGAAGTTTTGAAAGTTCAACACCAGTTGAATATATCTGGTGTCAGTAAACGGCAACAAAACAAAATTAAATTGTTGCCAGCAGCACTGTTACAGTCACCAATGCTCTGGATAACATGAGCCTAAACAGCTCTGGGTGGGGTGTTCTCTCATTATGCGCCTGGAAGTAGCTAGCCAATGTTAGTCAGCTAGCTTGGGTGCTTCTTTCGTTGTGAGGTCAGAGCCTTCGGAACAATCATACCTATTTTGGCCAGGGAGTCCAGTGTGCGCTCTGAACGTGAAAAGCTCTGAATTTACAAACGGACAATCTGACAGCACAGTTGCAGTCACCAACACTCTGGATCACATAACAGCCTAACCAGCTCTGCTAGGGTGAGTAATGTTTAGTGAGCTGTTCTCTCATTTGTGTCTGGAAGTAGCTGGCAGGTTAGTACACTACGCTTGGATCAACCCTTAAAGAGATGGGTGGGGCTAAGGTTTAAGAGGGTGTGAACAATGCTGAATATGGGGTGTAAACAAAGAAGAGCTCTCCAATAGTAGTACCAAAACATTGAAAGACGGTTTTCTCAAAAGTAAGTTTACAAGTTGATCAACTTTCAAAGCAGAATTACTTTCCGATTGTTTCCTCAAATGCAGTGTATGATATACCATTTTGTAGCTCTGAGTCTCTACTTTTATCCAATGTAAAACAACAGAAATTAAAATGTTGCTACATAAGACCGAATCCAGGTGGTGAGTCACAAATAAGGACGAATTCTGATGCTAATTTGAGTTTTGAGAACAAATATTAAATCCATATCATTATTCCAGACACAAGCTAAACATTCTGTATATCCATCTGCATAAAGGCACGCACAAACCACACGCTAAAATAACTGTAATTGGTAGCCTAGAAACCAGATTCACGTATTTTATGCTGTGGAGTTCCAACAGTATCGTTGGGCCTGTGATGTACTGTGGTGTTGGGAGGTATTGGTGGGACTGTGATGTACTGTGGTGTTGGGAGGTATTGGTGGGACTGTGATGTACTGTGGTGTTGGGAGGTATTGGTGGGACTGTGATGTACAGTACTGTGGTGTTGGGAGGTATTGGTGGGACTGTGATGTACTGTGGTGTTGGGAGGTATTGGTGGTATAGGACTGGGTCTGAGGTATAGGACCGGGTCTGAGGTATAGGACCGGGTCTGAGGTATAGGACTGGGTCTGAGGTATAGGACTGGGTCTGAGGTATAGGACTGGTTGTAGAGGCTGGGTCTGAGGGGGAGAGGTGTCGGTCCCATCTCCCTGCCAAAGCAAACAGCCTGTCGGACTGTAGAGGTCCAGTTCTCTCCAGTCTCCACTTCAGAACTTGCTTTATTAAAAAAAAAAAAATCCTGCCACTTTTTTAAAAGCCTGGATTCAGACAGGACACTGCCACCTTTCATCGGGTGTGTTGTTTAAAGGTGTATTTAGTTTAGAAATGTGTGCAAACCTTCGTCATCATTACTTGCCATTTTTATCCACCCTTTAAAAAGGAACTTTAAAGAAAAACTACAACGGCAAATGTCTTCAGATTTGAAAAAACTAAAAAAGAGGTAGAAGTGAAAGTCACCTGTCGGCGGAGAAAGAAAATAATATCTGTATTTCTGGGCGGGCAAATAAAATGAAGACCAAGAAAATATTTCACAAACGTAATTAGAAAACTGACCATATTAGAGGGCTCCTCCATAGGAGTTGTAGCTTAGGGAGCATATCACAGGAGCACAGGAACATACTGACATGGAGATGAGTAATAACTACTAACAGACTACTGACATGGTGATGAGTAATAACTACTAACAGACTACTGACATGGAGATGAGTAATAACTACTAACAGACTACTGACATGGAGATGAGTAATAACTACTAACAGACTACTGACATGGAGATGAGTAATAACTACTAACAGACTACTGACATGGAGATGAGTAATAACTACTAACTACTGACATGGAGATGAGTAATAACTACTAACTACTGACATGGAGATGAGTAATAACTACTAACAGACTACTGACATGGAGATGAGTAATAACCACTAACTACTGAAATGGAGATGAGTAATAACTACTAACTACTGACATGGAGATGAGTAATAACTACTAACTACTGACATGGAGATGAGTAATAACCACTAACTACTGACATGGAGATGAGTAATAACTACTAACAGACTACTGACATGGAGATGAGTAATAACAACTAACTACTGACATGGAGATGAGTAATAACTACTAACTACTGACATGGAGATGAGTAATAACTACTAACAGACTACTGACATGGAGATGAGTAATAACTACTAACAGACTACTGACATGGAGATGAGTAATAATTACTAACAGACTACTGACATGGAGATGAGTAATAACTACTAACAGACTACTGACATGGTGATGAGTAATAACTACTAACAGACTACTGACATGGAGATGAGTAATAACTACTAACTACTGACATGGAGATGAGTAATAACTACTAACTACTGACATGGAGATGAGTAATAACTACTAACTACTGACATGGAGATGAGTAATAACTACTAACTACTGACATGGAGATGAGTAATAACTACTAACAGACTACTGACATGGAGATGAGTAATAACTACTAACAGACTACTGACATGGTGATGAGTAATAACTACTAACTACTGACATGGAGATGAGTAATAACTACTAACTACTGACATGGAGATGAGTAATAACTACTAACTACTGACATGGAGATGAGTAATAACTACTAACAGACTACTGACATGGAGATGAGTAATAACTACTAACAGACTACTGACATGGAGATGAGTAATAACTACTAACAGACTACTGACATGGAGATGAGTAATAACTACTAACTACTGACATGGTGATGAGTAATAACTACTAACAGACTACTGACATGGAGATGAGTAATAACTACTAACAGACTACTGACATGGAGATGAGTAATAACTACTAACTACTGACATGGAGATGAGTAATAACTACTAACTACTGACATGGAGATGAGTAATAACTACTAACAGACTACTGACATGGAGATGAGTAATAACTACTAACAGACTACTGACATGGAGATGAGTAATAACTACTAACTACTGACATGGAGATGAGTAATAACTACTAACAGACTACTGACATGGAGATGAGTAATAACTACTAACTACTGACATGGAGATGAGTAATAACTACTAACAGACTACTGACATGGAGATGAGTAATAACTACTAACTACTGACATGGAGATGAGTAATAACTACTAACAGACTACTGACATGGAGATGAGTAATAACTACTAACAGACTACTGACATGGAGATGAGTAATAACTACTAACTACTGACATGGAGATGAGTAATAACTACTAACTACTGACATGGAGATGAGTAATAACTACTAACAGACTACTGACATGGAGATGAGTAATAACCACTAACTACTGAAATGGAGATGAGTAATAACTACTAACTACTGACATGGAGATGAGTAATAACTACTAACTACTGACATGGAGATGAGTAATAACCACTAACTACTGACATGGAGATGAGTAATAACTACTAACAGACTACTGACATGGAGATGAGTAATAACAACTAACTACTGACATGGAGATGAGTAATAACTACTAACTACTGACATGGAGATGAGTAATAACTACTAACAGACTACTGACATGGAGATGAGTAATAACTACTAACAGACTACTGACATGGAGATGAGTAATAATTACTAACAGACTACTGACATGGAGATGAGTAATAACTACTAACAGACTACTGACATGGTGATGAGTAATAACTACTAACAGACTACTGACATGGAGATGAGTAATAACTACTAACTACTGACATGGAGATGAGTAATAACTACTAACTACTGACATGGAGATGAGTAATAACTACTAACTACTGACATGGAGATGAGTAATAACTACTAACTACTGACATGGAGATGAGTAATAACTACTAACAGACTACTGACATGGAGATGAGTAATAACTACTAACAGACTACTGACATGGTGATGAGTAATAACTACTAACTACTGACATGGAGATGAGTAATAACTACTAACTACTGACATGGAGATGAGTAATAACTACTAACTACTGACATGGAGATGAGTAATAACTACTAACAGACTACTGACATGGAGATGAGTAATAACTACTAACAGACTACTGACATGGAGATGAGTAATAACTACTAACAGACTACTGACATGGAGATGAGTAATAACTACTAACTACTGACATGGTGATGAGTAATAACTACTAACAGACTACTGACATGGAGATGAGTAATAACTACTAACAGACTACTGACATGGAGATGAGTAATAACTACTAACTACTGACATGGAGATGAGTAATAACTACTAACTACTGACATGGAGATGAGTAATAACTACTAACAGACTACTGACATGGAGATGAGTAATAACTACTAACAGACTACTGACATGGAGATGAGTAATAACTACTAACTACTGACATGGAGATGAGTAATAACTACTAACAGACTACTGACATGGAGATGAGTAATAACTACTAACTACTGACATGGAGATGAGTAATAACTACTAACAGACTACTGACATGGAGATGAGTAATAACTACTAACTACTGACATGGAGATGAGTAATAACTACTAACAGACTACTGACATGGAGATGAGTAATAACTACTAACAGACTACTGACATGGAGATGAGTAATAACTACTAACTACTGACATGGAGATGAGTAATAACTACTAACAGACTACTGACATGGAGATGAGTAATAACTAATAACTACTGACATGGAGATGAGTAATAACTACTAACAGACTACTGACATGGAGATGAGTAATAACTACTAACTACTGACATGGAGATGAGTAATAACTACTAACAGACTACTGACATGGAGATGAGTAATAACTACTAACTACTGACATGGAGATGAGTAATAACTACTAACAGACTACTGACATGGAGATGAGTAATAACTACTAACTACTGACATGGAGATGAGTAATAACTACTAACAGACTACTGACATGGAGATGAGTAATAACTACTAACAGACTACTGACATGGAGATGAGTAATAACTACTAACAGACTACTGACATGGAGATGAGTAATAACTACTAACAGACTACTGACATGGAGATGAGTAATAACTACTAACAGACTACTGACATGGAGATGAGTAATAACTACTAACTACTGACATGGAGATGAGTAATAACTACTAACAGACTACTGACATGGAGATGAGTAATAACTACTAACTACTGACATGGTGATGAGTAATAACTACTAACTACTGACATGGAGATGAGTAATAACTACTAACAGACTACTGACATGGAGATGAGTAATAACTACTAACTACTGACATGGAGATGAGTAATAACTACTAACTACTGACATGGAGATGAGTAATAACTACTAACAGACTACTGACATGGAGATGAGTAATAACTACTAACTACTGACATGGAGAGGAGTAATAACTACTAACAGACTACTGACATGGAGATGAGTAATAACTACTAACTACTGACATGGAGATGAGTAATAACTACTAACTACTGACATGGAGATGAGTAATAACTACTAACAGACTACTGACATGGAGATGAGTAATAACTACTAACAGACTACTGACATGGAGATGAGTAATAACTACTAACAGACTACTGACATGGAGATGAGTAATAACTACTAACAGACTACTGACATGGAGATGAGTAATAACTACTAACTACTGACATGGAGATGAGTAATAACTACTAACAGACTACTGACATGGAGATGAGTAATAACTACTAACATACTACTGACATGGAGATGAGTAATAACTACTAACAGACTACTGACATGGAGATGAGTAATAACTACTAACTACTGACATGGTGATGAGTAATAACTACTAACTACTGACATGGTGATGAGTAATAACTACTAACTACTGACATGGAGATGAGTAATAACTACTAACAGACTACTGACATGGAGATGAGTAATAACTACTAACTACTGACATGGTGATGAGTAATAACTACTAACTACTGACATGGTGATGAGTAATAACTACTAACAGACTACTGACATGGAGATGAGTAATAACTACTAACAGACTACTGACATGGAGATGAGTAATAACTACTAACTACTGACATGGTGATGAGTAATAACTACTAACAGACTACTGACATGGTGATGAGTAATAACTACTAACTACTGACATGGAGATGAGTAATAACTACTAACTACTGACATGGAGATGAGTAATAACTACTAACTACTGACATGGAGATGAGTAATAACTACTAACAGACTACTGACATGGAGATGAGTAATAACTACTAACTACTGACATGGAGATGAGTAATAACTACTAACAGACTACTGACATGGAGATGAGTAATAACTACTAACTACTGACATGGAGATGAGTAATAACTACTAACTGCTGACATGGAGATGAGTAATAACTACTAACAGACTACTGACATGGAGATGAGTAATAACTACTAACTACTGACATGTAGATGAGTAATAACTACTAACTACTGACATGGAGATGAGTAATAACTACTAACAGACTACTGACATGGAGATGAGTAATAACTACTAACTACTGACATGGAGATGAGTAATAACTACTAACTACTGACATGGAGATGAGTAATAACTACTAACTACTGACATGGTGATGAGTAATAACTACTAACTACTGACATGGAGATGAGTAATAACTACTAACTACTGACATGGAGATGAGTAATAACTACTAACTACTGACATGGAGATGAGTAATAACTACTAACTACTGACATGGTGATGAGTAATAACTACTAACTACTGACATGGAGATGAGTAATAACTACTAACTACTGACATGGAGATGAGTAATAACTACTAACTACTGACATGGTGATGAGTAATAACTACTAACAGACTACTGACATGGAGATGAGTATTAACTACTAACTACTGACATGGAGATGAGTAATAACTACTAACAGACTACTGACATGGTGATGAGTAATAACTACTAACTACTGACATGGAGATGAGTAATAACTACTAACTACTGACATGGAGATGAGTAATAACTACTAACAGACTACTGACATGGAGATGAGTAATAACTACTAACAGACTACTGACATGGAGATGAGTAATAACTACTAACAGACTACTGACATGGAGATGAGTAATAACTACTAACTACTGACATGGAGATGAGTAATAACTACTAACTACTGACATGGAGATGAGTAATAACTACTAACAGACTACTGACATGGAGATGAGTAATAACTACTAACAGACTACTGACATGGAGATGAGTAATAACTACTAACAGACTACTGACATGGAGATGAGTAATAACTACTAACAGACTACTGACATGGAGATGAGTAATAACTACTAACTACTGACATGGAGATGAGTAATAACTACTAACAGACTACTGACATGGAGATGAGTAATAACTACTAACTACTGACATGGTGATGAGTAATAACTACTAACTACTGACATGGAGATGAGTAATAACTACTAACAGACTACTGACATGGAGATGAGTAATAACTACTAACTACTGACATGGAGATGAGTAATAACTACTAACTACTGACATGGAGATGAGTAATAACTACTAACAGACTACTGACATGGAGATGAGTAATAACTACTAACTACTGACATGGAGAGGAGTAATAACTACTAACAGACTACTGACATGGAGATGAGTAATAACTACTAACTACTGACATGGAGATGAGTAATAACTACTAACTACTGACATGGAGATGAGTAATAACTACTAACAGACTACTGACATGGAGATGAGTAATAACTACTAACAGACTACTGACATGGAGATGAGTAATAACTACTAACAGACTACTGACATGGAGATGAGTAATAACTACTAACAGACTACTGACATGGAGATGAGTAATAACTACTAACAGACTACTGACATGGAGATGAGTAATAACTACTAACTACTGACATGGAGATGAGTAATAACTACTAACAGACTACTGACATGGAGATGAGTAATAACTACTAACATACTACTGACATGGAGATGAGTAATAACTACTAACAGACTACTGACATGGAGATGAGTAATAACTACTAACTACTGACATGGTGATGAGTAATAACTACTAACTACTGACATGGTGATGAGTAATAACTACTAACTACTGACATGGAGATGAGTAATAACTACTAACAGACTACTGACATGGAGATGAGTAATAACTACTAACTACTGACATGGTGATGAGTAATAACTACTAACTACTGACATGGTGATGAGTAATAACTACTAACAGACTACTGACATGGAGATGAGTAATAACTACTAACAGACTACTGACATGGAGATGAGTAATAACTACTAACTACTGACATGGTGATGAGTAATAACTACTAACAGACTACTGACATGGTGATGAGTAATAACTACTAACTACTGACATGGAGATGAGTAATAACTACTAACTACTGACATGGAGATGAGTAATAACTACTAACTACTGACATGGAGATGAGTAATAACTACTAACAGACTACTGACATGGAGATGAGTAATAACTACTAACTACTGACATGGAGATGAGTAATAACTACTAACAGACTACTGACATGGAGATGAGTTATAACTACTAACTACTGACATGGAGATGAGTAATAACTACTAACTGCTGACATGGAGATGAGTAATAACTACTAACAGACTACTGACATGGAGATGAGTAATAACTACTAACTACTGACATGTAGATGAGTAATAACTACTAACTACTGACATGGAGATGAGTAATAACTACTAACAGACTACTGACATGGAGATGAGTAATAACTACTAACTACTGACATGGAGATGAGTAATAACTACTAACTACTGACATGGAGATGAGTAATAACTACTAACTACTGACATGGTGATGAGTAATAACTACTAACTACTGACATGGAGATGAGTAATAACTACTAACTACTGACATGGAGATGAGTAATAACTACTAACTACTGACATGGAGATGAGTAATAACTACTAACTACTGACATGGTGATGAGTAATAACTACTAACTACTGACATGGAGATGAGTAATAACTACTAACTACTGACATGGAGATGAGTAATAACTACTAACTACTGACATGGTGATGAGTAATAACTACTAACAGACTACTGACATGGAGATGAGTATTAACTACTAACTACTGACATGGAGATGAGTAATAACTACTAACAGACTACTGACATGGTGATGAGTAATAACTACTAACTACTGACATGGAGATGAGTAATAACTACTAACTACTGACATGGAGATGAGTAATAACTACTAACAGACTACTGACATGGAGATGAGTAATAACTACTAACAGACTACTGACATGGAGATGAGTAATAACTACTAACAGACTACTGACATGGAGATGAGTAATAACTACTAACTACTGACATGGAGATGAGTAATAACTACTAACTACTGACATGGAGATGAGTAATAACTACTAACAGACTACTGACATGGAGATGAGTAATAACTACTAACTACTGACATAGAGATGAGTAATAACTACTAACTACTGACATGGTGATGAGTAATAACTACTAACTACTAACATGGAGATGAGTAATAACTACTAACTACTGACATGGAGATGAGTAATAACTACTAACAGACTACTGACATGGAGATGAGTAATAACTACTAACTACTGACATGGTGATGAGTAATAACTACTAACTACTGACATGGAGATGAGTAATAACTACTAACAGACTACTGACATGGAGATGAGTAATAACTACTAACAGACTACTGACATGGAGATGAGTAATAACTACTAACTACTGACATGGAGATGAGTAATAACTACTAACAGACTACTGACATGGAGATGAGTAATAACTACTAACAGACTACTGACATGGAGATGAGTAATAACTACTAACTACTGACATGGAGATGAGTAATAACTACTAACTACTGACATGGAGATGAGTAATAATTATTAACTACTGACATGGTGATGAGTAATAACTACTAACTACTGACATGGTGATGAGTAATAACTACTAACTACTGACATGGTGATGAGTAATAACTACTAACTACTGACATTGTGATGAGTAATAACTACTAACTACTGACATGGAGATGAGTAATAACTACTAACTACTGACATGGTGATGAGTAATAACTACTAACTACTGACATGGTGATGAGTAATAACTACTAACTACTGACATTGTGATGAGTAATAACTACTAACTACTGACATGGAGATGAGTAATAACTACTAACTACTGACATGGAGATGAGTAATAACTACTAACTACTGACATGGAGATGAGTAATAATTACTAACAGACTACTGACATGGAGATGAGTAATAACTACTAACTACTGACATGGAGATGAGTAATAACTACTAACTACTGACATGGAGATGAGTAATAACTACTAACAGACTACTGACATGGAGATGAGTAATAACTACTAACTACTGACATGGAGATGAGTAATAATTACTAACAGACTACTGACATGGAGATGAGTAATAACTACTAACAGACTACTGACATGGAGATGAGTAATAACTACTAACTACTGACATGGTGATGAGTAATAACTACTAACAGACTACTGACATGGAGATGAGTAATAACTACTAACTACTGACATGGAGATGAGTAATAACCACTAACTACTGACATGGTGATGAGTAATAACTACTAACAGACTACTGACATGGTGATGAGTAATAACTACTAACAGACTACTGACATGGAGATGAGTAATAACTACTAACAGACTACTGACATGGTGATGAGTAATAACTACTAACTACTGACATGGAGATGAGTAATAACTACTAACTACTGACATGGAGATGAGTAATAATTACTAACAGACTACTGACATGGAGATGAGTAATAATTACTAACAGACTACTGACATGGAGATGAGTAATAACTACTAACAGACTACTGACATGGAGATGAGTAATAACTACTAACTACTGACATGGAGATGAGTAATAACTACTAACAGACTACTGACATGGAGATGAGTAATAACTACTAACTACTGACATGGAGATGAGTAATAACTACTAACTACTGACATGGAGATGAGTAATAACTACTAACAGACTACTGACATGGAGATGAGTAATAACTACTAACTACTGACATGGTGATGAGTAATAACTACTAACTACTGACATGGAGATGAGTAATAACTACTAACAGACTACTGACATGGAGATGAGTAATAACTACTAACTACTGACATGGAGATGAGTAATAACTACTAACTACTGACATGGAGATGAGTAATAACTACTAACAGACTACTGACATGGAGATGAGTAATAACTACTAACAGACTACTGACATGGAGATGAGTAATAACTACTAACAGACTACTGACATGGAGATGAGTAATAACTACTAACTACTGACATGGAGATGAGTAATAACTACTAACTACTGACATGGTGATGAGTAATAACTACTAACTACTGACATGGAGATGAGTAATAACTACTAACTACTGACATGGAGATGAGTAATAACTACTAACTACTGACATGGAGATGAGTAATAACTACTAACAGACTACTGACATGGAGATGAGTAATAACTACTAACTACTGACATGGAGATGAGTAATAACTACTAACTACTGACATGGAGATGAGTAATAACTACTAACTACTGACATGGTGATGAGTAATAACTACTAACTACTGACATGGAGATGAGTAATAACTACTAACTACTGACATGGAGATGAGTAATAACTACTAACTACTGACATGGAGATGAGTAATAACTACTAACTACTGACATGGAGATGAGTAATAACTACTAACTACTGACATGGTGATGAGTAATAACTACTAACAGACTACTGACATGGAGATGAGTATTAACTACTAACTACTGACATGGAGATGAGTAATAACTACTAACAGACTACTGACATGGTGATGAGTAATAACTACTAACTACTGACATGGAGATGAGTAATAACTACTAACTACTGACATGGAGATGAGTAATAACTACTAACAGACTACTGACATGGAGATGAGTAATAACTACTAACAGACTACTGACATGGAGATGAGTAATAACTACTAACAGACTACTGACATGGAGATGAGTAAAAACTACTAACTACTGACATGGAGATGAGTAATAACTACTAACTACTGACATGGAGATGAGTAATAACTACTAACAGACTACTGACATGGAGATGAGTAATAACTACTAACTACTGACATAGAGATGAGTAATAACTACTAACTACTGACATGGTGATGAGTAATAACTACTAACTACTAACATGGAGATGAGTAATAACTACTAACTACTGACATGGAGATGAGTAATAACTACTAACAGACTACTGACATGGAGATGAGTAATAACTACTAACTACTGACATGGTGATGAGTAATAACTACTAACTACTGACATGGAGATGAGTAATAACTACTAACAGACTACTGACATGGAGATGAGTAATAACTACTAACAGACTACTGACATGGAGATGAGTAATAACTACTAACTACTGACATGGAGATGAGTAATAACTACTAACAGACTACTGACATGGAGATGAGTAATAACTACTAACAGACTACTGACATGGAGATGAGTAATAACTACTAACTACTGACATGGAGATGAGTAATAACTACTAACTACTGACATGGAGATGAGTAATAATTATTAACTACTGACATGGTGATGAGTAATAACTACTAACTACTGACATGGTGATGAGTAATAACTACTAACTACTGACATGGTGATGAGTAATAACTACTAACTACTGACATTGTGATGAGTAATAACTACTAACTACTGACATGGAGATGAGTAATAACTACTAACTACTGACATGGTGATGAGTAATAACTACTAACTACTGACATGGTGATGAGTAATAACTACTAACTACTGACATTGTGATGAGTAATAACTACTAACTACTGACATGGAGATGAGTAATAACTACTAACTACTGACATGGAGATGAGTAATAACTACTAACTACTGACATGGAGATGAGTAATAATTACTAACAGACTACTGACATGGAGATGAGTAATAACTACTAACTACTGACATGGAGATGAGTAATAACTACTAACTACTGACATGGAGATGAGTAATAACTACTAACAGACTACTGACATGGAGATGAGTAATAACTACTAACTACTGACATGGAGATGAGTAATAATTACTAACAGACTACTGACATGGAGATGAGTAATAACTACTAACAGACTACTGACATGGAGATGAGTAATAACTACTAACAGACTACTGACATGGAGATGAGTAATAACTACTAACTACTGACATGGAGATGAGTAATAATTACTAACAGACTACTGACATGGAGATGAGTAATAACTACTAACAGACTACTGACATGGAGATGAGTAATAACTACTAACTACTGACATGGTGATGAGTAATAACTACTAACAGACTACTGACATGGAGATGAGTAATAACTACTAACTACTGACATGGAGATGAGTAATAACCACTAACTACTGACATGGTGATGAGTAATAACTACTAACAGACTACTGACATGGTGATGAGTAATAACTACTAACAGACTACTGACATGGAGATGAGTAATAACTACTAACAGACTACTGACATGGTGATGAGTAATCACTACTAACTACTGACATGGAGATGAGTAATAACTACTAACTACTGACATGGAGATGAGTAATAATTACTAACAGACTACTGACATGGAGATGAGTAATAATTACTAACAGACTACTGACATGGAGATGAGTAATAACTACTAACAGACTACTGACATGGAGATGAGTAATAACTACTAACTACTGACATGGAGATGAGTAATAACTACTAACAGACTACTGACATGGAGATGAGTAATAACTACTAACTACTGACATGGAGATGAGTAATAACTACTAACTACTGACATGGAGATGAGTAATAACTACTAACAGACTACTGACATGGAGATGAGTAATAACTACTAACTACTGACATGGTGATGAGTAATAACTACTAACTACTGACATGGAGATGAGTAATAACTACTAACAGACTACTGACATGGAGATGAGTAATAACTACTAACTACTGACATGGAGATGAGTAATAACTACTAACTACTGACATGGAGATGAGTAATAACTACTAACAGACTACTGACATGGAGATGAGTAATAACTACTAACAGACTACTGACATGGAGATGAGTAATAACTACTAACAGACTACTGACATGGAGATGAGTAATAACTACTAACTACTGACATGGAGATGAGTAATAACTACTAACTACTGACATGGTGATGAGTAATAACTACTAACTACTGACATGGAGATGAGTAATAACTACTAACTACTGACATGGAGATGAGTAATAACTACTAACAGACTACTGACATGGAGATGAGTAATAACTACTAACTACTGACATGGAGATGAGTAATAACTACTAACTACTGACATGGAGATGAGTAATAACTACTAACTACTGACATGGTGATGAGTAATAACTACTAACTACTGACATGGAGATGAGTAATAACTACTAACTACTGACATGGAGATGAGTAATAACTACTAACTACTGACATGGAGATGAGTAATAACTACTAACTACTGACATGGAGATGAGTAATAACTACTAACAGACTACTGACATGGAGATGAGTAATAACTACTAACTACTGACATGGAGATGAGTAATAACTACTAACAGACTACTGACATGGTGATGAGTAATAACTACTAACTACTGACATGGAGATGAGTAATAACTACTAACAGACTACTGACATGGTGATGAGTAATAACTACTAACTACTGACATGGAGATGAGTAATAACTACTAACAGACTACTGACATGGTGATGAGTAATAACTACTAACTACTGACATGGAGATGAGTAATAACTACTAACTACTGACATGGAGATGAGTAATAACTACTAACTACTGACATGGAGATGAGTAATAACTACTAACTACTGACATGGAGATGAGTAATAACTACTAACAGACTACTGACATGGTGATGAGTAATAACTACTAACAGACTACTGACATGGAGATGAGTAATAACTACTAACAGACTACTGACATGGAGATGAGTAATAACTTCTAACAGACTACTGACATGGAGATGAGTAATAACTACTAACAGACTACTGACATGGTGATGAGTAATAACTACTAACTACTGACATGGAGATGAGTAATAACTACTAACTACTGACATGGAGATGAGTAATAACTACTAACTACTGACATGGAGATGAGTAATAACTACTAACTACTGACATGGAGATGAGTAATAACTACTAACTACTGACATGGAGATGAGTAATAACTACTAACAGACTACTGACATGGAGATGAGTAATAACTACTAACAGACTACTGACATGGAGATGAGTAATAACTACTAACTACTGACATGGAGATGAGTAATAACTACTAACAGACTACTTACATGGAGGTGAGTAATAACTACTAACTACTGACATGGTGATGAGTAATAACTACTAACTACTGACATGGAGATGAGTAATAACTACTAACAGACTACTGACATGGTGATGAGTAATAACTACTAACAGACTACTGACATGGTGATGAGTAATAACTACTAACAGACTACTGACATGGAGATGAGTAATAACTACTAACTACTGACATGGAGATGAGTAATAACTACTAACAGACTACTGACATAGAGATGAGTAATAACTACTAACTACTGACATGGTGATGAGTAATAACTACTAACTACTGACATGGAGATGAGTAATAACTACTAACAGACTACTGACATGGAGATGAGTAATAACTACTAACTACTGACATGGAGATGAGTAATAACTACTAACTACTGACATGGAGATGAGTAATAACTACTAACAGACTACTGACATGGAGATGAGTAATAACTACTAACAGACTACTGACATGGAGATGAGTAATAACTACTAACAGACTACTGACATGGAGATGAGTAATAACTACTAACTACTGACATGGAGATGAGTAATAACTACTAACTACTGACATGGTGATGAGTAATAACTACTAACTACTGACATGGAGATGAGTAATAACTACTAACTACTGACATGGAGATGAGTAATAACTACTAACAGACTACTGACATGGAGATGAGTAATAACTACTAACTACTGACATGGAGATGAGTAATAACTACTAACTACTGACATGGAGATGAGTAATAACTACTAACTACTGACATGGTGATGAGTAATAACTACTAACTACTGACATGGAGATGAGTAATAACTACTAACTACTGACATGGAGATGAGTAATAACTACTAACTACTGACATGGAGATGAGTAATAACTACTAACTACTGACATGGAGATGAGTAATAACTACTAACAGACTACTGACATGGAGATGAGTAATAACTACTAACTACTGACATGGAGATGAGTAATAACTACTAACAGACTACTGACATGGTGATGAGTAATAACTACTAACTACTGACATGGAGATGAGTAATAACTACTAACAGACTACTGACATGGTGATGAGTAATAACTACTAACTACTGACATGGAGATGAGTAATAACTACTAACAGACTACTGACATGGTGATGAGTAATAACTACTAACTACTGACATGGAGATGAGTAATAACTACTAACTACTGACATGGAGATGAGTAATAACTACTAACTACTGACATGGAGATGAGTAATAACTACTAACTACTGACATGGAGATGAGTAATAACTACTAACAGACTACTGACATGGTGATGAGTAATAACTACTAACAGACTACTGACATGGAGATGAGTAATAACTACTAACAGACTACTGACATGGAGATGAGTAATAACTTCTAACAGACTACTGACATGGAGATGAGTAATAACTACTAACAGACTACTGACATGGTGATGAGTAATAACTACTAACTACTGACATGGAGATGAGTAATAACTACTAACTACTGACATGGAGATGAGTAATAACTACTAACTACTGACATGGAGATGAGTAATAACTACTAACTACTGACATGGAGATGAGTAATAACTACTAACTACTGACATGGAGATGAGTAATAACTACTAACAGACTACTGACATGGAGATGAGTAATAACTACTAACAGACTACTGACATGGAGATGAGTAATAACTACTAACTACTGACATGGAGATGAGTAATAACTACTAACAGACTACTTACATGGAGGTGAGTAATAACTACTAACTACTGACATGGTGATGAGTAATAACTACTAACTACTGACATGGAGATGAGTAATAACTACTAACAGACTACTGACATGGTGATGAGTAATAACTACTAACAGACTACTGACATGGTGATGAGTAATAACTACTAACAGACTACTGACATGGAGATGAGTAATAACTACTAACTACTGACATGGAGATGAGTAATAACTACTAACAGACTACTGACATGGAGATGAGTAATAACTACTAACTACTGACATGGAGATGAGTAATAACTACTAACAGACTACTGACATGGAGATGAGTAATAACTACTAACAGACTACTGACATGGAGATGAGTAATAACTACTAACTACTGACATGGAGATGAGTAATAACTACTAACTACTGACATGGAGATGAGTAATAACTACTAACTACTGACATGGAGATGAGTAATAACTACTAACTACTGACATGGAGATGAGTAATAACTACTAACAGACTACTGACATGGAGATGAGTAATAACTACTAACTACTGACATGGAGATGAGTAATAACTACTAACAGACTACTGACATGGTGATGAGTAATAACTACTAACTACTGACATGGAGATGAGTAATAACTACTAACAGACTACTGACATGGTGATGAGTAATAACTACTAACTACTGACATGGAGATGAGTAATAACTACTAACAGACTACTGACATGGTGATGAGTAATAACTACTAACTACTGACATGGAGATGAGTAATAACTACTAACTACTGACATGGAGATGAGTAATAACTACTAACTACTGACATGGAGATGAGTAATAACTACTAACTACTGACATGGAGATGAGTAATAACTACTAACAGACTACTGACATGGTGATGAGTAATAACTACTAACAGACTACTGACATGGAGATGAGTAATAACTTCTAACAGACTACTGACATGGAGATGAGTAATAACTACTAACAGACTACTGACATGGTGATGAGTAATAACTACTAACTACTGACATGGAGATGAGTAATAACTACTAACTACTGACATGGAGATGAGTAATAACTACTAACTACTGACATGGAGATGAGTAATAACTACTAACTACTGACATGGAGATGAGTAATAACTACTAACTACTGACATGGAGATGAGTAATAACTACTAACAGACTACTGACATGGAGATGAGTAATAACTACTAACAGACTACTGACATGGAGATGAGTAATAACTACTAACTACTGACATGGAGATGAGTAATAACTACTAACAGACTACTTACATGGAGATGAGTAATAACTACTAACTACTGACATGGTGATGAGTAATAACTACTAACTACTGACATGGAGATGAGTAATAACTACTAACAGACTACTGACATGGTGATGAGTAATAACTACTAACAGACTACTGACATGGTGATGAGTAATAACTACTAACAGACTACTGACATGGAGATGAGTAATAACTACTAACTACTGACATGGAGATGAGTAATAACTACTAACTACTGACATGGTGATGAGTAATAACTACTAACTACTGACATGGTGATGAGTAATAACTACTAACTACTGACATGGAGATAAGTAATAACTACTAACAGACTACTGACATGGAGATGAGTAATAACTACTAACAGACTACTGACATGGAGATGAGTAATAACTACTAACTACTGACATGGAGATGAGTAATAACTACTAACAGACTACTGACATGGAGATGAGTAATAACTACTAACTACTGACATGGAGATGAGTAATAACTACTAACAGACTACTGACATGGAGATGAGTAATAACTACTAACTACTGACATGGTGATGAGTAATAACTACTAACAGACTACTGACATGGAGATGAGTAATAACTACTAACAGACTACTGACATGGTGATGAGTAATAACTACTAACTACTGACATGGAGATGAGTAATAACTACTAACTACTGACATGGAGATGAGTAATAACTACTAACTACTGACATGGAGATGAGTAATAACTACTAACTACTGACATGGTGATGAGTAATAACTACTAACTACTGACATGGAGATGAGTAATAACTACTAACTACTGACATGGAGATGAGTAATAACTACTAACTACTGACATGGAGATGAGTAATAACTACTAACTACTGACATGGTGATGAGTAATAACTACTAACAGACTACTGGCATGGAGATGAGTAATAACTACTAACAGACTACTGACATGGAGATGAGTAATAACTACTAACTACTGACATGGAGATGAGTAATAACTACTAACTACTGACATGGAGATGAGTAATAACTACTAACTACTGACATGGTGATGAGTAATAACTACTAACTACTGACATGGTGATGAGTAATAACCACTAAATACTGACATGGAGATGAGTAATAACTACTAACAGACTACTGACATGGTGATGAGTAATAACTACTAACTACTGACATGGAGATGAGTAATAACTACTAACTACTGACATTGTGATGAGTAATAACTACTAACTACTGACATGGAGATGAGTAATAACTACTAACTACTGACATGGAGATGAGTAATAACTACTAACTACTGACATGGAGATGAGTAATAACTACTAACTACTGACATGGTGATGAGTAATAACTACTAACAGACTACTGACATGGAGATGAGTAATAACTACTAACTACTGACATGGAGATGAGTAATAACTACTAACTACTGACATGGAGATGAGTAATAACTACTAACAGACTACTGACATGGAGATGAGTAATAACTACTAACAGACTACTGACATGGTGATGAGTAATAACTACTAACAGACTACTGACATGGAGATGAGTAATAACTACTAACAGACTACTGACATGGTGATGAGTAATAACTACTAACAGACTACTGACATGGAGATGAGTAATAACTACTAACAGACTACTGACATGGAGATGAGTAATAACTACTAACAGACTACTGACATGGAGATGAGTAATAACTACTAACTACTGACATGGAGATGAGTAATAACTACTAACTACTGACATGGTGATGAGTAATAACTACTAACTACTGACATGGTGATGAGTAATAACTACTAACTACTGACATGGAGATAAGTAATAACTACTAACAGACTACTGACATGGAGATGAGTAATAACTACTAACAGACTACTGACATGGAGATGAGTAATAACTACTAACAGACTACTGACATGGAGATGAGTAATAACTACTAACTACTGACATGGAGATGAGTAATAACTACTAACAGACTACTGACATGGTGATGAGTAATAACTACTAACTACTGACATGGAGATAAGTAATAACTACTAACAGACTACTGACATGGTGATGAGTAATAACTACTAACTACTGACATGGAGATGAGTAATAACTACTAACTACTGACATGGTGATGAGTAATAACTACTAACAGACTACTGACATGGAGATGAGTAATAACTACTAACTACTGACATGGAGATGAGTAATAACTACTAACTACTGACATGGAGATGAGTAATAACTACTAACTACTGACATGGAGATGAGTAATAACTACTAACTACTGACATGGAGATGAGTAATAACTACTAACTACTGACATGGAGATGAGTAATAACTACTAACTACTGACATGGAGATGAGTAATAACTACTAACAGACTACTGACATGGAGATGAGTAATAACTACTAACTACTGACATGGAGATGAGTAATAACTACTAACAGACTACTGACATGGAGATGAGTAATAACTACTAACTACTGACATGGAGATGAGTAATAACTACTAACTACTGACATGGAGATGAGTAATAACTACTAACAGACTACTGACATGGAGATGAGTAATAACTACTAACAGACTACTGACATGGTGATGAGTAATAACTACTAACAGACTACTGACATGGAGATGAGTAATAACTACTAACTACTGACATGGAGATGAGTAATAACTACTAACTACTGACATGGTGATGAGTAATAACTACTAACTACTGACATGGAGATGAGTAATAACTACTAACTACTGACATGGAGATGAGTAATAACTACTAACTACTGACATGGAGATGAGTAATAACTACTAACTACTGACATGGTGATGAGTAATAACTACTAACTACTGACATGGAGATGAGTAATAACTACTAACTACTGACATGGAGATGAGTACTAACTACTAACAGACTACTGACATGGTGATGAGTACTAACTACTAACAGACTACTGACATGGTGATGAGTAATAACTACTAACTACTGACATGGAGATGAGTAATAACTACTAACTACTGACATGGAGATGAGTAATAACTACTAACTACTGACATGGTGATGAGTAATAACTACTAACTACTGACATGGAGATGAGTAATAACTACTATTTACTGACATGGAGATGAGTAATAACTACTAACAGACTACTGACATGGAGATGAGTAATAACTACTAACTACTGACATGGAGATGAGTAATAACTACTAACTACTGACATGGAGATGAGTAATAACTACTAACTACTGACATGGAGATGAGTAATAACTACTAACTACTGACATGGTGATGAGTAATAACTACTAACTACTGACATGGTGATGAGTAATAACTACTAACTACTGACATGGTGATGAGTAATAACTACTAACTACTGACATGGAGATGAGTAATAACTACTAACAGACTACTGACATGGTGATGAGTAATAACTACTAACAGACTACTGACATGGAGATGAGTAATAACTACTAACAGACTACTGTCATGGAGATGAGTAATAACCACTAACAG